>NC_053424.1:81485666-81559623 GCF_007990345.1 Gossypium hirsutum | reverse complement strand
TGCAACTTCCGCCTTAATTTGGAGGACTGTACTCTTCAATCAAGCTTATATGCTCACTGATATACATCAATGAATTTTATCTTGAATATTAACATATTAATTCACATTAAGATAAGACAATATTTATCATAATCAATAGTAATAAGATATCTTTGTTTAATTCCTAGGTATTTGGGAATTTATTCATAATAATGAGATACATCTAATTGGGCAAAACATAAAAACCAAAGACTTTAAGATTGAGTGGAGATCATAAGTCTTGAAGAGATCCCACTTCCGAGCTAACTCGATAGCTGCTTCGTTTTTCGTTCATTAGAATCCTCCTGGGTGTTTATGACTAATGTTCAACCAAATGCCTTTTCGGTAGAATTGACTTGGGCCGCATGGACACAGCCGTGTGCCACGCCATGTGAAGGTGCTCAAACCGAGTGTAATTCTGAGTTGGTTTTTAGTTGAAACGGCCATGACACACGAGTGTTGTGGTCTGTCATGGACCTCACACCGTCGTGTGGTTTACCCGTGTGGAAGTGCCTAGGCGTGTGAAATACTGAGATAAGCCATTTTGTCCGTTTTTGGCCCGTTTCTTTTTTTTTCCACCTTCCTATGCTCACCTAAGTATAAACATGAATTTAAAGGATTAGGAGCATCAAATTCACTAAATCTTATCATAAATCATCTAAAAGTATGCCAAGCATGGATAAAAATATGTATACATTATGGTTTATCAATATCCCCAACTTAAGCATTTGCTTGTCCTCAAGCAAAATCCTCAACTCATAATCAAAATAAATTCTTCTCAACTTATATTCCAACAATAATGATTCGAATGTTCCGCTTCTCATCAATAATGATTTGAAATGATCCGCAAATAATCATACATTGATAATTCAACTAAAGAACATCAAAGTTTCAAACAATCCAAGTTTGAGCGTTTTATCATAAAAATCATAGGTATTCCCATTCTCTAAATAATTACCTTTAATTCAAATTGACAGAGTTGACATCCTCTCTAAAGATTCACTCAAATCACTCAAGTGTTTAAGGTTCAATAATTAGCACTCAATAGTCAACATGAAAAGTTATTACAACAGGCTTCCATGAAATCAAATCTCCCTCACTATAAATGAAATGATACACCAAATCAAAAGGTCTTTTGCAGGGTTGTAATGGGGCTTGAGTTAAAGGTGTGGATAAAGGCTGAAAAAGAGGGTTTGAATCGAGATTAATTTAATAAGTTACCAAACTTAGAATAATAAAGCTAATTACTGAATTACAAGAATTGCCAGAATTAAGACTATCCAAACTAATGAATTGAGCTTTCTTTCTCGAATAATAATTTAACTTATCCAAGCTCTTTATAACATTATGTAATTATATGAATTAAATAACATTTTTTTCTTTAAGATAAGAGCAAGTACAATAATGGAAAGTACATAATAGATATAATTTAGCAACTGGAATGAACAAACATTAGATAGGTAACTAATCAAATCAAATCTCGATAAAAAAGAGTCAATGAAAAGGGAGAAATTCTTAACGAATCAAAAAGGGTTAAGTTGTGGGTTAACATTAAGGGGAAAATCAAGAAACAATGGTTAAGGCTCAAAGAGGTTCACTAAGGGTCATTATGTGGGTAGGCTTTTTATGGGGTAAGTGGGTTAAAACCTAAGTGCCTTTATCATCTCGGTATATCAAATCAATGGTGTGGTCTCGACATGTATAATCGAGCAGTTCTAGAATAACAAATCAGTATTGACACACTTATAAGCAACAATAAAGTGAGCAAGAGAGGATATATGCTCTAAAGACTCAAGATCTACAAAAATTATGGCTTTTGATGTTAATCCTGTGAATTCAGAACATCAAGATAATACTCAATTCAGGGAAACAACCTAGCAATTTAATTCTCAAAAGTAACTTATCATGCTTGATTCTCTAATATCTTAAGGTTAAACAATCAATGTACAATTACCGATGATTTAATTCAAAACATATCAACAAAAATTATAAATCAATCAGAATTCACAATAATAATAATATGAGAAATTATTTGAAAACGAGATAAAAATTCAGGGATTTTATAATAAACATATAAATAACCTCCCTACACTTAAAATATACATTGTTCTCAATGTACGAAGATAGATAATAATAATATAAGCATAAAATAAGAAGATAGGGAGAGAAGCAAAACTGTCTTGAATTTTTTTGATGAAATCCTTGGAATAATGACAGCTAGAGTTGTAGATAAGTCTAATGAAAGGCATGATTCTGAGTTACTAATAACCACTATGGAAGAGAATTAAGGGATTACTTGATAATCTTTAACATAGTTCAAATATAAAACATAATTCTTCAAAAATAAATAAAATAAAAGGACTTAGAGGTCTTCATCATCAGATGCATCAGCATCACGAGGTGGTGGTGGTAGAGGCGAGATATGAAGTATTGCCAGATCTGTTGCAGATTTGCCTCGCTGCTGTCGAACCTCACAAAACACTGTTGCTCGAAGCGAGTGAGTCACTGGGATATATTGGTCACGATAGCAACAGGAGATCGGTGACTCGATGGTGGCGATGGGTGTGGGTCCTCGTGAGGGGGAGGGACATCATCGGTAATGTCCTCTGGCTCATCCTGGTCATCAGAGTGAAAAAGTCTGTACTAAGGTGGTCAAATCCATGGCGTCGCTCTATCATCCTCATGTGGATAATACTAGAAATTCCCTGAGGAGCCATCTGGCCTACTAGTGTGAGTGTCGATGACATCTCTGGAGTATCGAAGAGGCCGAAGTGTCGAGCAAGACGAGTCACGTAGGGACCAAGACAAATGGGACCCCTCCTATGGCGGTTCGTCTGATGGCGAAAAGCCACGCTATGAAGTATGCCAAATAAAAATGTGACCAGTCGCCATGCTCCAAAGATAGTATGCGTCAGTAGTGCTTACAACTCCTGTGCTCTTTCTCTTACAAGTCAATGTGTGAGCTAATAAGGCATGGATGTATCGTAGAGCCAGAGAAAGAGATGTCGCCTTCAAGCAACTCACATCATAACGGATCTGACTAGCTGTGAGATTGGTCCAACAACATGAAGGTGAGTAATAGATGTGATGGTAGAGGTGACAAAAGTTATCGGCACCTATAAACTTATCAGTGTAGATACCCAAAGCTGTGCCAAACTCAGGGATGCTTATATGTCGCACTAAGCCACCAAGTCAGAAAGCAATAGTACAGCTCGTCATGGGTTTCATCACATGCTGTAGATGGAAAGTAGTCCAAACTCCACGGTAAGCTCTAATAGGTGGGCTCGATAATTGCAAAGAACCGATCCCATGAGGCAGTGGTAATGAAAGCACAGACCTCGTCAGCTAGTCAGACCTGCTCCAATGCGGCCCAGTCAATACATCGGCCCAAACCTAGCAGTCGCACATTCAAAAGCTGAAACAAGTCGTCCTATGGGCCTGACGAAAATCGAAGCAGAAGTGACGAGCTTCGGTTGAGGCGCTTGAGGAGGTTGCGCCATGACCCTTCCATTTTTTCAAGCGAGAAAGGCAACTTTGGATTTGCCATGAGTGTTCATCATAACAAATCTGCAAGAAAGCAATTGACGAAATTAACATAGATATGAGCCCATAAGCAATCAAAATCTTAATTAAACTAAACAAGAGAAATATTAACGACATTGACCTGTAAAAGAATCTAAAAAGCAAGTGATGCATAATAATGCACATAATGAAACCACCATCAAGAAATATTCAATAGCATCAAGATCCTAATATATATAATAAGCTATGTGAATACATCTAAAAATAAACGCTAACTAATCTAGGTGTACCAAATTGAAATAACATAAAAGTGGGGGTAAAAGGAGGAACCACGGGCGGAGGTGCAGACGACAGTGGGTCAAGGAGGCTTGCGGTGGTTGGAGGCCGTACGGGTAAGGGAAAAGGAAAACAAAGTTGGGGGAAAGGAAGAAGAAAGGGGAAGAAGGGAAGAAAGGGAAAGGGGATTGGCTGCCGGTCGACAATTGTGGTGTAATAGCCCAAAATTGGGTCTAGTTGGAACAGAGGTTTTAGGACCACAAAATCTGAGATATAAATAATTATTTATGATTATTTTGAGGTCTATGATATGATTGCATGATTGTGTGAAAATTTCGTGAAGAAATTCTATGCATAAAGTGCTTAATTCGAAATTAGGGACTAAATTGAAGAAGTTGCAAAACTTGAATTCTAGAAGTTTCTAGTATGAAATTGATTTGAAATATTAATTAGGAGGTCTTAAATAGAAATTTGACCAATTTCTAAGTTATGGACAAAAATTGGACATGGATGGAATTTTTGGAAAGTTTAGTAGTAAGGGTATTTTGGTCATTTAGGGGTAAAATGAATTAAAATACAAAATTAAAAGCCAATTTTGCTCATCTTCTTCACCATGGACGTGTATACCAAGGGAGACTCCATGGCTAGGGTTTTCAAGCTTCCCAAGCTCAATTGTAAGTCCGTTCTAACACCGTTTTTCAAGTTCTTTACGTTTTGGAGTCCCTTTAACTTGATTTAGCTTATGTTAGCAATAATTCAACCTAGGGTTCATATTTTGAAAAATACCCATAGGTAAAATTTGTGTATTCTGGTGTTTTATGCTACAATATGAGGTTTTAAATTATGTTAGACAACTTGTGCTACTCGATTTTAAGTGAAAACGAGCAAAAGGGCTTAATCGGTAAAAATACCTAATAGTCATAAGTATATGTTAGAGTGAGAATTTGATGTTGCCATAGAAGGGAAAAGTGATCATCATGTCATAAAACAAAAGAATAAGGGATGAAGTTTAATTCCCGAGCCTATGGGAAAAAGTGTAAATATGCAAAAGTTTAGGGGCAAAATTGTAATTTTCCGAAGTTTGAGTTAAGGACTATTTTGAATAGTAAATTAATTAAATAAGTAAAATATGATGTTTTAGATCCCGGAAAACGAGATTTGAACCTAGAATGAGAGAAAAATCGAAAATTGGGAAAGTTGGTAAAATGGCCGTTTTAATATCAAGGTAAGTTCATATGTATAATAAGCATTAATTTATGCATGTTTCAATGTAAAATTGATATATTTACTATGATCTCCGAGGTGTTGAAAGTATGTAAGTTGGTATGATAATAATACAACAATAATGCTGTATTTATATTTAAAAGTTAAATTTAGTGAATTAATTGAATTATGTTAAATTAAATGATTATGGTGCCAAGTTTATGAATTGATTTAAAAATATGTCTATGGTACATGAAGTGCATTGAATTATCATACATAAATGTGATTTCTATGATTATGGATATTATGGGAAATTGTAAGTTCATATGATTTGTAATAAGACAATGTGTAATTTAATGTTATTGCGTTGATATTAAATGAGATGTAAGTTTATATGTATGTAATACATCACTATTACTTGTATTATGATATTTTATAAAAATATTGGAAATATGTTTGTGGATAATTACTTGATTGGTGAAATTGTTGGAAAAGAGAGAGAAATCCCGGTTGAACATTCGGAAAGATTGGATGATACAGATGGTATGTAGCTAGGTCACATGTATAGTGCTGAGTGCACATCATGTGTACACGAGAGCTACAAGAAATTATGATGTAGCTAGGTCGCATGGGTGATACTATGTGTACACCATGTAGACAAGAGAGCTACGGGATATATGTAGCTAGGTCTCATGCGTGGTTCCAAGTGAAGGACACCATGTAGACAAGAGAGCTACGAGATAAACTGGCTAGGTCACATGGGTGGTACTAAGTGTTCACCATGTGTACAAGAGAGACGAACTATATGATGGGTGGAGCTATGTGCTGAAACCACCAAGTATCGAGGATTGATCCGAAGTGTTCAACGGGAGACTCTCTATGTATTGCTTTGTGAGTTTTGTGATGAATAAGTGCAAGAACTTGGTTATGTGAATGATATGTTCATTAAGTGACTAGGATGTGGTAAGGTTATAAACAAGTAAGTTATACATGAGGATGATTTTATGGTGACCTTGTGATCATGGGCCTATACTTGTGATGTATGAAATGTGGTGAAAATGATTTGTGATATGTATGTTAAAATGAGGTTAATACAAAGAAAGTGTGAAAGAGTGAATTAGCAATAAAACTGTTTTGGACAGTAGCAGTGACGTGAATTTTGAAAAATCACCAAAAATATTAGAAATTGAATAAGAGACTGAATGAGATATCAAATTAAAGCTTAATGAGTCTATTTCATATAAAAGAAACATAGCAAGCAAAGGAATCCTATATTTTTAGATATTTATGTTTTTGTGAGACTGATTCAGAATGATTATGTGATCCCCTGTTCTGACTTTGGAAAATCACAAAAATTTGGATAAAAATAATTAGAGGCTCAAAATTATATTTTTAAAATCAATAATGAGTCTATTTCAAGATAAATCAACAAGAACATTATCTGAGTTCTGTACTGTGAGATAATAATTTTTAGTGAAGAGAGGTCAGAACTGTTAGAAAGTGAAACAGGGGAAATTTTAATGAATAAACTGTACTAATTGGATAAACCAAAAATTATGAAAATTTTATGGTGGAAAGATATGTGATTCTAGTTTTAGGGGAAATTTAAAGATCTTAATTTGGAGCTCTGTAGCTCGAAGTATAAATAATTAAGTGACTATGACTCATGTGGACAGTTTGATGTGAACATTTATTAGTAAATTGTGAAATCGTACTTACAAGAATGCTATATACATTAAGGATGTGGAATGGAGAGGAGGAGGAGGAAAATAAATATATGTGGAATACATGGAAACTATGGTATATGAAATATTGATATAATGAAATAAATGATATGTGTTTATAAGAAAACAAAAAGAGAATGTTATGTATCATGACATGTATATATATATATGACTAGTCTCAATGTAATGCTTGTTGGGTATGGAATTGAATTGAAATGTTTCAGGCAAACATGTTATTCTGCGCATCTGAATCGTAGTATTTTATAAAGATATGATCTAGCTTTAAATATGAATGCTTGATGATTAAGCTGAATATATTTGGTAAGATGATAATCTTGGTATAAATGTATAAGTGGTACTATAATAAACAAGGTAAAATGAGTATGAGAGACACATGTATGATGACATACAAATGCTATGTTTGTGGTTTAATTGGGGATGTTTAATCATTAAATGAATACCATGTTATATGCTTTTGATTTTGTATAAGTGTGTAAGAGATCAAGGTTGACCAAAGCTTGGAAAATAGCCTAGGTATATTCCACACAGGCAGAGACACGACCATGTGTCTCAGCCGTGTATGGAACACGACTTTGGGACACGGGCGTGTGGAGCCTTAAAGCATGAAATTTCCAAGATTTTCGTAAGTTCTCGGTTTAGTCCCAAACCCTTTCTAAAGTATGTTTTGGGCTCCGTAGACTCAAATAAGAGACTATATGTGAGAGAATGAACGCTTTGAAATATGAATACAATTTTATGGCTCGTATTTTAGTTTAATATTTGTATGTTTGTCTGGTAACACCTCGTACCTTAGCCCGGCCTCAGATACGGGTAAAGGGTGTTACATGTGGAGAGGGAGGAAGGAGGTGGTCGGTGGTGAGGGGAAAGGGGGGGCTGTGAGTTGGTTGGGAGGGTTTGAGAAATAAGAAGACAAAATAAAAATTATGTTTTTGAGGGTTAAAATAGGGGAACGATCGTGTTAAGGCCCCGTGTTGGGCCACACGACCGTGTCACACACCTGTGTGGCTCGAGTTTAGCCCGTGTTAATCGGTAATACTGAATACCTATTCATCACACGGCCTGGGACACACCCGTGTATTGCACGACTGTGTGCTACTTTGTTCGGTTCTCCCACGCCCGTGTCGTCTCCCACATCCCCGTGTGTCCGAACACACAGCCGTGTGGTTCACCTGTGTATATCTCTGACCTGTTTAAAATTTGAAAATTTATCTCCAGTTTTCACACGGCCTAGAACACGCCCGTGCGTCCAGGCCGTGTGGTCCACACGGGTGTGTCGCACGCCCGTGTCTCCTTTTTTAGCCTGTGTCTGTCGAGTTTGGATAATTTTAAGCCCTGTTTCCACACGGCCAAGGACACGCCCGTGTGCCTAGGCCGTGTGGGTTACTATACCTGTATAAAAAAAACACGAAAAATAGATAAATAAACGGGTTAGTGGTGTTAGTGCTCAGGTTTCCTCCCGAAATCACTTGTTTATAGTCTAAGCTTGACTCACCTCATATTTGCACGGTCATGGTGGTTCAAGGAGTTGAAACTCCTCATCCCTACTATCAATTTTATCAAAATAAGGTTTTAAAAGAGTACTGTTTACCTTAAAAGTGCCGAATTTAGAATGAGTTACCTCGACTAAACTGTATGGGAAAATGTTGAGTACCGTAAATGGGATTTCTCTATTAGGTTCAGAAGTGGCAACACGAGAGTTTGCTTCATCTAACAGTACTTTGTCTCCAACCTTAAGTTGATTCGATTCACCTTTAAGTTTGTCATGGCATTGCCTTGATTCATCGTGTATTCTCAATTTCTCCTTATCCTGTGTTCGCCATTCATCTAGTTCCTCGATCTGTAGCCTTTGCTCTTCATGGTTAGTCTTGTCATTGCATGGACTAGAATGTGGCTCATTTGTACTTCTCGAAAGTTTTTCTTGTGAAGAGGGTTGAACAACAAGGTTACTCACATTAACTAATGTAAACATCTTGATCACTAGTCTTTTTGACAGGATCACGAGCTTGGAGTTTAATCATGTCATCGCCTACCAAAAGTATTAACTCACCTGTACTGACATCAATAATAGTCCTAGCAGTTGCTAAAAAAGGTCATCCTAAAATTAAAGGAATGTCACTATCCTCATCCATGTCTAAAACAACAAAGTCTACTAGAAATATAAATTTATCGATTTTAACGAGCACATCCTCAATTATACCCTTAGGAAATCTAATGGTTTTATCAGCCAATTGAACGCTCACCCTAGTTTGTTTGGGTTTCCTAAGACCTAGTTGTTTAAACATTTTATAAGGCATAACATTAATACTTGCTCCTAAATCAGCTAAAGCATTGTTAACATTCAAACTACCAATTAAATAAGGAATTGTAAAACTCCCTAGATCTTTCAGTGTGTTGGGTAGCTTGTTTTGTAGAATAGCTGAGCAGGCTGCATTTAACTCCACAAGTGATGACTCATCTAACTTTTGTTTGTTTGATAATAGCTCCTTTAAAAATTTAACTGAGTTGGGCATCTGCGAAAGAGCTTCAATAAACTGTAAGTTAATATGTAACTTTTTAAGTAGTTTAAGGAATTTACTGAATTGTTCGTCTGTGCGTCTTTCCTTTTTAAATTAGGATCTGGTATACAAGGTTTATACTCTTTGCTTACCGGCTTCTGTGTACCATGATTCATCTCATCCTTGCCATTACTTATCATAGCTTCGTGCCTTGTTTCACATTTAGATTCAACTAACCCTTCTTCGTCGCGCACAGTGATGGCATGAAGTTGCTCCCTTGGGTTAGATTCTGTGTTACTGGGCAAGCTACCTTGTGGACTTTTAGAGATCAACTTAGCCTTCTATCCTATTTGGTTCTTGAGTTCTTGAATCGATGCCTGTTGATTTTTAATTGTAGTTTCAGTGTTTTGAAAATGGGTTTTCGCCACTAAAATAAACTTCATCATCATCTCTTCAAGGTTCAGCTTTTTCTCTTGCTGGTATGGTTGTTGTTGGAATCTTGGAGGTGGTGGTGGTCTTTGATTTCCTTGACCACCCCAAGAGAATTTGGGATGGTTCCTCCAAGCTACATTGTAAGTATTACTATATGGATTATTTTGTGGTCTAAAATTGTTACCCTTACAGTTGACTTGTTCGTTCATAATACTATGGTCGTAGGCTAGGCACTTTGGATTATTTATCCCTCCTCCATTTGTATCACACTGCATCACCAGATGCACCTGTGTAGAAACACATAAGCCATCAATCTTTTTATTTAAAAGCTCTACCTGGTTTGATAACATGGTTACCGTGTCGAGGTTGAAAACACTGGCTGCTTTATTATGCTTTGTCCTCATGACTTGCCACTGATAATTATTCAGTGACATCTCTTTAATGAACTCATAAGCCTCATCATGTGTTTTATTATTTAAGGTTTCACTGGCCGCTGCATCGACCATCTGTCTCATTGAGGGGTTCAAACTATTGTGGAAAGTTTGAACCTGTAGCCATAAAGGTAATCCATGGTGAGGGCACCTTCTCAATAAATCATTGTATCTATCTAATGCATCATATAGTGTTTCTAATCCATCTGCACAAAAGAAGAGATATCATTCCTAAATTTAGCCATTTTAGCTAGCAAAAAATATTTGAGTAAAAATTTTTCGGTTATTTGCTCCCAAGTAGTGATTGATCCCTGTGGTAACAAGTTCAACCACTGTTTAGCCTTATTCCTTAATGAAAAGGGAAACAACCAAAGGTGAATGGCATCGTCAGAAATGCCATTGATCTTAAAGGTGTCGCAGAATTCCAGAAAATTTACTAAATGAGTGTTTGGATCCTCATCCTACAAACCATCAAACTGAACAAATTGTTGTATCATTTGAATAGTGTTAGCTTTCAGTTCAAATTTATTTGCAGCAACAGCAAGTCTAACTATATTCAGTTCAGTTCCTATTAAAGTAGGTTTAGCATAATCATACATAGTACGAGGAGCAGGATTCTGATTTACTGGATTTGCAGCAACCACAAGAGGTAGCGGATTATTCTGATTATCAGCCATCTCCTCGGTTGTAGTATGGATATCGTCCTGTCGCTCTTCCTCTATGTATTGTAGACTTCGCCTTATTTCTCTTCGGTTTCTACGAGCTGTACTCTCGATCTCACTGTCAAAAAGCAAAGGTCCTGACGGGTTCCTCCTAGTCATAAACTAGAGACACCTGCCAGAAGCAATTAAAAAGAAAAATTTAGAAAAGAAAAATTAAACTAAAACAAAAATTAAATTGCAATAAAAGTAAAAATGGCTAAAGTAAAAAAAATCAAGCGTTCCTAATATCTTAGTCTCCGACAACGATGCTTAATGGTCGCTAAACTAACTAAAAAATCGACTAAGGCAAGCGCACCTATCGAACAATAGTATAGTTATGGTGAGACTGAAAATATCGTATCCACAAGGACTAAAAGTACTAGTAATTACTATATTTTTATTATCTAGCCTAACAATTAAAGGAATGTTTTAACTAAAACTAATTATCTAATTAACTAAGATTACGACAGAGATAAAAGTTGAAAAATACTGTTTAGAAAATAGATGGAGAAGACAATACCCAAGGAAGAATCCACCTAGACTTCACTTATTATTTCTGAATTATATGATTTATTCACTTGACTTAATCCGTAGAAATCCCTGATTTATGTTAATATTTCTCTCGAGACTAAAAACAATTGACTCTAGGTTGATTAATCGAAATCTCTTTCTAATTAAAACCCCCATTGTCGCATTAACTCGATCTATGGATTCCCTTATTAGATTTGACTCTAATCCGGCAAATTTATATCGTCCTATCTCTAGGATTGCATGTAACTCCGCTTAATTATGGAGGATCTACTCTTAAACAGGGACTTTTGCTCTACTGAATAAGCACATTAAAACCTGAATTAATATCCTGAAATATTAAAACAAGGATTAAATCTCACAATTAAGAATAAGAACAAGTATTTATCATATAATTCAAGTAGTAAGAAGATCCGTCTTAGGTTTCAACTACCTTAGGTATTTAGGGAATTTAGCTCATAACAATAGAGGAAAACATCTCAAAATTCTGACAACAACAAAACATAAAGAAACCCAAAGAACTTTTAAGGAAATTGAATGGAGATCTTCAGTCTTGAAGGAGATCCTGCTTCCGAGTTGACTCCGATGGTTGTTCTTCAAGTATTTTCTGCTTTCTACTCTGCGTCCGTTTTAATCCTCTTCTAAGGTGTTTATATAAACTTTGGAATGCTTCAAAACCCTCCAAATTAGCCTTTTTCTGAATAGAATTAGACTTGGGCTCGACAAGGACACGGCCGTGTGCCACGCCTGTGTGAAGGTGCTTAAATCGTATGTAATTCTGTTTTTAGTTGACACGCCATGACACATAGGCGGTTTGCCCGTGTGCCTCACACAGGCATGTGGTTTACCCGTGTGGAAGTGCTTAGGCCATGTGAAATACTGAGATAA
Source organism: Gossypium hirsutum (assembly GCF_007990345.1). Classification (NCBI taxonomy): domain Eukaryota; kingdom Viridiplantae; phylum Streptophyta; class Magnoliopsida; order Malvales; family Malvaceae; genus Gossypium; species Gossypium hirsutum. The sequence continues at coordinate 81,547,384 of NC_053424.1, read as the reverse complement.
GCCCATTTTGTCCATTTTGGCCCGTTTTTTGCTCTTTTCACCTTCTTATGCTTACGTAAGAATAAAACAAGAATTTAAAGGATTAGGAGCATCAAATTCACTAAATCTTTTGATAAATCATCCAAAAATATGCCAAGCATGGGATAAAAATACGTATATATTATGGTTTATCATAAATCATTACAGAGTCCTTTACATAGGTTAACAAGACCTTAAATATGCTTTAGAAAGGGATCGGGACTAAATCGAGTTCATACAAAAATTTTTGAAACTTAAAAAATTTTAAAATTTGTACAGGTCATACGCCCGTGTGAACAGGCCGTGTGCCTTACACAGAATTAGACACACTCGTGTTTTTAGACCGTGTCAAAAAAAGGCATACATACTGACTTATCCACACGGCCACAAGACACGCCTGTGTGCCAGGATGTGTGAAAATTGCTTGGCTAGAGCTGACCACACGCCCCGTGTGTCTAGCCTATGGTCGAAACTGACTTGGCCACACGACCTAGCACACGTCCGTGTGTGCAACCATGTGGTCTGCCCAGGCTCATTTCCAAATGGCCCTTGATCAACACGGTTGAGACACACACCCATGTCTCTGCCTGTGTGGGCAAAATGTGACAGCCCTAATTTGACCCTAGTCGGAAAATAGTTTCGGGACCACAAAATCGAGTTTTTAAAAATAATTAACTGTTAAATTCTATGCCTCTTATATGTGTAAATGCATTTGTGAAAATCTCATGCTTTGATTTTGTCAATTGTATGTGAAAATTTTAAATAGGACTTAAGTGAGACATTTGTGGAATATGATGGGTAATTTTTAAGGTGATCTATTTATGCATGTTATTAAAAAGGTGGACTTGCATGTCAATTTAGCAAATTCTTTTAGATAGTGGTCGGCCATGTTATTGATCAAAACATATTATATTTATTTTATGTTAATATTTTAGATTACAAAAAAAAAGAAATAATGAATAAAGAAAAGTAAAATATTGATTAGTGGGAGGAGAAACCAAAGTTAGTCCATTTTGCTCCTCCATTGTCGTATCTAGAAGAAGGAAAGCTTTGAGAAATTCGGCTATGGTGGTTAGCTAAATTAAGGTAAGTTCAGTGATAATTCTTGGATTTTTAGCATATTTTGAGTTAATTATTAAGTTCTTTACTTAACCCATGACCAAATTTGGAATTGTGTGGTGTCTTGAGCATTCGGCCATGGTAGAAAATGAAAGAGGTATATGGTTGTTTTCAATTTTAATGAATAATTTACAAATGGTTGATAATTGAGATAGTTTAAGGTATTTGTAAGTAGTTTAAATGAATGAACAATAATAATAAATCATCTTGTGTAATGGTGTAATTGCCGAATTTGAACTAGGAAATTATTGAATAATGTTTGTATTTTAAATGATGGAATAGAGTGAATGCTTGGAATGTGATATGCATGAATTATAAGTTGGATTAAAGGCTGTTATATTGCCTTGTCATTTTCGAAAATGTGCTTTGTCAAAGAAATTGAGTGTTGATGTTTAAGTGATGTAAGTATAGGTATATTCGGCTTGGAATTTTATAAATGTGATATGAGTATTTTGCTTTGTAAATGAGTAATAAGTATGTTATGAATGGTTCTTATAAATGTGCATATATACAATGAAATATATTCTTTAAATGATTAGTATATGTATGTGAAATATTATTTCGATACATGAGTTTTGCATTTGAGTGAAAAATGTTTTAAGTTTAAATATGTCTTCTTGGCTTTGGAAGTGATTAATAATATGTTAGTGACTATATGAGTATTAAGTCAGAATGATGTTTAAGTACGAATGTATTTAGGTGGATGTGCTTATAAGTATGACTTGAGATATAATGGTATTTAGTCATTATAAATAACCATATTTGTAGAATTTATTAAATATATAATTGGTCTTAACATAGATATGCATATAACTATAAAGTTGTTAATGCCTAAGTAAGATGTTTGGTTGTGCATGACTAGAGAATATATATATATGCATATGGTGTTTGATAGTTAATCATTAAGTCATATGTACCTCAACCTTATAATATACATGTATTATATTAAATCGCCTATTTGATTAGAAATTAAATGAATTCAATTGTTTTAAATTAAGCTCAAGAGCAAAGAGGATCTAGATCTGATAAGGGAAAGGAGAAAGCAATCGAATAGCCTATTCGCCACTGTTCAAAAATATCCGAGGTAAGTCTTTGAGTAATGAAACTTAGCTTATGATTTGATAAAATCATGGTATATAAGCATAATAAATAAATTGTGACCTATTGGTTCTACTTGAATTACGTAGTGGGATAAATAATTTGAACATATGACTTGTAGCCGAATGGTTATAGAAATCATGTTGGATAGCGAAACGAAATCGTGTTCTTTGTATGTGGCTATTGAGCCAAAAGTGGAATGGTTGATAAGCACGTTGCGCTTGTGTTCAAGTAATGTAAATGAAATGCTAATGTGTTATGACATATATATCTGTGCATGATAATGGAGAATTATATCCGGGCTAAGTCCCAAAGGCATTCGTGCTGGTGTTATATCTGGGCTAAAGTCCCGTAGGCTTTGTGTTGGTATTATATCCGGGCTTAAAGTCCTGCATGCTTTGTGGTGGTGATTGGATTTGGGTTTTAAACCTAGCAGACGTAATGCCGATGATTGGAGTAAGATTATGATTTCGAATGTTCGTAGTAAACTACCATTGAATATGTCAAATACATTAAGTTGGTCAGGTATGTATTATATACTTTTATATGTTAGATTGATCGGAATTGAATCATGAATGCGAAATGAGAAGTTTATGTGAAAATCTCATATGTGTATGTGTGTATTCGGTTATGGTGAAAGGTTATATGAGATTGATTCGGTGATATACATGTTAAATAAAATGAATGCAAGAATGGGTAATAAATCTGCTTGGGACAGCAGCAGTAACATGAATTCGGAAAATCACCATAAATAGTGGGAGTTGAGTTAGAAGCTGAATAAATTATGTCATCAAATCTTAATGAGTCTAGTTTCTTATAAAAGAAACCATGTGAGCAAAAGAATTGCCAATAATGAGATATTAGAAGTGGCGTGGAATAGAGTCAAAATGACTTCGAGGTCCCCTGTTCTGTTTTCAGAAAATCATTATAAATGATAAAAAAATGGTTATAAGATAAAATTTATATTCCTAGACTCCTTAATGAGTCTAGTTTCAAATGAAATAAACGATAACATATTTAAAATTCTGTATAATGAGAAATTTGATTCGTAGTGAGGAGTGGTCAGAATAGTCAAACAGTGAATCAGGGGAAACTTCAATAAAAATCTGGTATTGATTGGTCAAACCAAAAATTCTGAAAATTATATGGATGGAAGATATATGAGTTTATTTTCAAGGAAAATTAACGGCACTTGATTTGGAGTTTCTTAGCTCCAGTTATAAATGATTTAGTGACTATTGCTCAGGAAGACAGCTTGTAGTGAATTTGTGATTTTGTTGCAAACATGGTTAAAACTTGTTAATGAGATGCCTTTTGAGTTTTCATGATCTTATTTGTGATTTCAATATTTGGTTCTAATTGATTTCAGATTCAAGTGAGGTGAATTTGCTAAATTTGCTAAATATGCTGGTGTTATATCCGGGCTAAAGTCCCATAGGCTTTGTGCTGGTATTATATCAAGGCTTAAAGTCCCGCATGCTTTGTGGTGGTGATTGGATTTGGGTTTTAAATCTAGCAGACGTAATGCCGATGATTGGAGTAAGATTATGATTTTGAATGTTCGTAGTAAACTACCATTGAATATGTCAAATACATTAAGTTGGTCAGGTATGTATTATATACTTTTATATGTTAGATTGATCGGAATTGAATCATGAATGCGAAATGAGAAGTTTATGTGAAAATATCATATGTGTATGTGTGTATTCGGTTATGGTGAAAGGTTATATGAGATTGATTTGGTGATATACATGTTAAATAAAATGAATGCAAGAATGGGTAATAAATCTGCTTGGGACAGCAGCAGTAATGTGATTTTGGAAAATCACCATAAATTGTGGGAGTTGAGTTAGAAGCTGAATAAATTATTTCATGAAATCTTAATGAGTCTAGTTTCTTATAAAAGAAACCGTGTGAGCAAAAGAATTGCCAATAATGAGATATTTGAAGTGGCATGGAATAGAGTCAAAATGACTTTAAGGTCCCCTATTCTGTCTTCAGAAAATCATTATAAATGGTACAAAAATGGTTATAAGATAAAATTTATATTCTTAGACTCCTTAATGAGTCTAGTTTCAAATGAAATAAATGATAATATATTTCAAATTCTGTATAATGAGAAATTTGATTCGTAGTGAAGAGTGGTTAGAATAGTCAAACAGTGAAACAGGGGAAACTTCAATAAAAATCTGGTATTGATTAGTCAAACCAAAAATTCTAAAAATTTTATGGATGGAATATATATGAGTCTATTTTCATAGAAAATTAACGGAACTTGATTTAGAGTTTCTTAGCTCCAGTTATAAATAATTTAGTGACTGTTGCTCAGGAAGACAGCTTGTAGTGAATTTGTGATTTTGTTGCAAACATGGTTAAAACTTGTTAATCAGATGCTTTTTGAGTTTTCATGATCTTATTTGTGATTTCAATATTTGGTTTTAATTGATTTCAGATTCAAGTGAGGTGAATTTGCTAAATATGCATTATGTTCATGGATACTTAGCCAAAATGGCAATTATCTAGGAATGATTTCTTGAAAATTTGAATAATTGATCTATAAGTAAATTAATTATTTGCATTATTTAAAACTTACTAAGCATTGAAGCTTACTCCGTGTTCTCTTTTCCATTTCTTATAGGTTTATACTTTAGCTCGAGTTGGAAGGGCCAGAGATATCATCACACTATCAAGTCTTTATGTGAGTTGAGAAGATTGTATATCATCATGGTTTAAGGCATGTATAGGATAAACTATAGGTAGAATGATATTTCGACTTTGTATACATTATAGCCATGCGAAGATGGCTTGCTAATTTTGTTTAGAGAAGCCTTATAATTGAACTAATTTGGTGAAAGGTTTTAGTTATAACTTGATAGTAGTTAAATTGTTATTAGATATTCGGTTACGTTTTGACAGTGAGTCATTTTGGAAATTTATAAGAGCTCTTATGGAAAATCAATGAGACATGTTTGCATTGTTGATAATTTATGTCTGGTAAGTATCTTTGACCTTATAGAAGTTTTGTTCAGTCAAGTAATACCTCATAACCTTATTCCGACAATGAATACGGGTTAGGAGTGTTACATTTAGTGGTATCAGAGCTATGGTTTAGTCGGTTCTCGGACTAACATAGCAAGTGTAAGAGTCTAACTATACATGCCGTAAGTAAAGTGTGATAGTGTGAGGTCTCCCGTCTCTTATAAATTGTTTTACTCGGGTAATGATGTGTTCCAACCGAGTTATTATTAATTGATCTGAAATTGATATTGAACTGATTGTAATAAATATGAGATATGATGGAATTGAAAAGGTAGGAAAAGAATTTTATGATATGTGTGCATCAGTGTAAAGATATGTATGAGATTGTATAAAGTAAATGGTAATGAAAGATCAAATTGAGTAGAACGCAGGGAATGAGTACGATCGTTCAATAATGAATTGACGGAAAAGACCATGGCAATACATGAGACAGATGAGCTAGTGTAAGACCTATCGAAAATATGCATCAACATGGGCAGAGCAAAGTTAGTATAAGACCATAGTTGGACTATGGCATCAAGTAAGCGGCGTACTCAAAACCGTAAGACATTTTTCAATGGGATAAATATTGACAAATGATCAAGACTAAATGTGGAAATTTGATAAGAAATTTTTTGGTAATTTGAGTAATAGAAATGAAAGTTTGGATCGTGATAATTTCACTTATGTTTTGTTAATACTCACATGAAATAAAGTTGCATGTGAAACTGAGATATGTGAAAATGTGTTCGTAACAAGATGAAAAAAAAATTGAAATGTTTGAATGAAGCGTTTGAATCAAACTGTGTAATACCATGATGATGAGTGATGAATTTATCATTGTATTCGAATATGAAACTCCCTTTCGAGGCTTAACGACCTCACCCCCTTACCAGTGATATGATTATAATGTTTCAATGGAACGAAATAGAACGAGTTTACAAAGAAAGATTAAAGAGTTAAATAGTGAGATAATGATAAAGTAAGCAAAGTTCAGAACGATTTGGCAATGAATTAAGGTTGGAAGGACTTGTACAATGTCCCGAAAGTTCTTCAGATTGAATATTGTCTTTAGTAAAAGAAAGTTGGTCTGGTAATTTAATTCAATCAAATATGATTTCTAAGTATGTATCTGTTGGGAATTCTTCCTGAGTGGTTTTCATTAGTGAATGAAATAGAATGGAATTCGAAATGACGAATGAATAGTAAGAGTGTCTGAATTGGATAATTACAGTCAAGTGAATTTCGATGATTTCTTTTGAATATTCTGTATATTTCTTATTCTCAGAGACACATGTGTGATTGTTCCTTTTTCTGATGAAAATGCTATAAAGTGAGAATGTTATCTGACTCCGATGTTTTATAAAAGTATTGCTATTTTGATTGGTTTATAATCGGTATCATCGTATTCCTCTGTTTGAGAATTCATGGTAGTATGATCGGAATGAATTCGGGGATAAATTCATATGATGTTATTATCTGTTTCTATTGATTTGCATTCTATCTTATAAAAATGTTGAAGAATGTGTTATTTCTGTTATAGAGGAAATTTCAAGGTTATTAATTATAGTCTTCTTCTGGTATTCTCTGAGGAGTTATTTTGATCTTTATTTGTATGTTCTGGGAGATTCTATTCTAGGATTTCTGATACGACATTGTATTTTAGATTTCTGTATTCTGGTTTTCTTTTCATTTTTCTTATATGAATAATCAGATATGGCTCAGTTCTAAAGTGTACTTATATATTTTTATCTGAAAAAATTATGTTTATAATGATTATATATTTGAATTTCTTTGATTCTTATGAAAGGAATGGCCATAAATAAGGGTCTGAATGATAAAGAATTCAGCTCAGACCTGTGGATTGGTTTTCACTTATATATCAGTGAGTTAAAGATTGAGTGTTATGTTCTTTCGAGTTATGCAGTGATAATGAATTTTGATTAGTTATCTGAAGAGATCTAATAGAATGTATATTTGAAGAGTTACAACATGCACAAAGAAATGTGGTCTTGAAAAGTTATTATTTGTTAGACAAGACTGATTCAGTTGTGTGGTTTAACTCGGATCATATGTATGATTGAATTTGTTAAAGATTCAGAGACAAATGTTAAAGTTATTATAAAAAGAACTATTCGACTGATGATTAGAGATGATTGTGGTTGTGTCAGTGTTGCATATTTGACAGTTTCGAATATTCGAGGGAAAAATTTGAATGTTTCTTGAACCAAGGAATAAAAGTATTGAACGTTAAGCAAGGTCTATTCTTCTAGTGAAATTGAGAAGTATAAAAGTATATTGAGACGTGATAGTTCAAAATGAGTTCAGAGTAACAGTTATTCGATTATGGATGTCTGGACATATAAAATTTCTGTTAATGTTATTATTGTTCTTATATGGAATAGGTATTCAGATGGGTTAAAGGATTTTTATATGAGCTCCGACTGTGAAATGTTTGTTTATCTGAGTTAAAATAAATAATACAGATATATGGATCAGGTGTATAAGTGACTGTGTATTGTAGCGTATTTCAGAACTATATGCAGATGACAAGTTCTATCTGTCAGAGTTGAAATTTTGTGTATATGGAATAAAAGCAATCAGTGATGTTATAGAAGTAGTTATGAGACAGAATCGATATCCAAACCGAATAAAAATTTTATTTGTCTTCTGAAAAAGAAATGTCACCGGGTCATGATCGATCTTTTAACAAGGAAGAATCTGTGTCTTCAGTTTAGTATGTACAAAATTCCGGTCGACAAAGTTGTTGAGATATTCATAATATAGTCTGCCAATGTGATCTGTCAGTGTGAATTAAAGTTTAGAGATTGTTGGTAAAAAGAGATACATGTGATGAATGGAAATTTGTGATTCTGAAATTTTTGAAAACATTTTCAGAATGGAAAATATTTTTGTTGATAAGATTTTCGGGGACGAAAATCCCTAAGGGGGAGAGAGTTGTGACAGTCCTAATTTGACCCTAGTCAGAAAGTGGTTTCGGGACCACAAAACCGAGTTTTTAAAAATAATTAACTGTTAAATTTTATGCCTCTTATATGTGTAAATGCATTTGTGAAAATCTCATGCTTTGATTTTGTCAATTGTATGTGAAAATTTTAAATAGGACTTAAGTGAGACATTTGTGAAATGTGATGGGTAATTTTTAAGGTGATCTATTTATGCATGCTATTAAAAAGGTGGACTTGCATGTCAATTTAGCAAATTCTTTTAGATAGTGGCCGGCCATGTTATTGATCAAAACATATTATATTTATTTTATGTTAATATTTTAGATTACAAAAAAAAAGAAATAATGAATAAAGAAAAGTAAAATATTGATTAGTGGGAGGAGAAAGCAAAGTTAGTCCATTTTGCTCCTCCATTGCCGTATCTAGAAGAAGGAAAGCTTTGAGAAATTCGGCTATGGTGGTTAGCTAAATTAAGGTAAGTTGAATGATAATTCTTGGATTTTTAGCATATTTTGAGTTAGTTATTAAGTTCTTTACTTAACCCATGACCAAATTTGAAATTGTGTGGTGTCTTGAGCCTTTGGCCATGGTAGAAAATGAAAGAGGTATATGGTTGTTTCAAGTTTAATGAATAATTTACAAATGGTTGATAATTGAGATAGTTTAAGGTATTCGTAAGTAGTTTAAATGAATGAACAATAATAATAAAAAATCATCTTGTGTATTGGTGTAATTGCCGAATTTGAACTAGGAAATTATTGAATAATGTTTGTATTTTAAATGATGGAATAGAGTGAATGCTTGGAATGTGATATGCCTGAATTATAAGTTGGATTAAAGGCTGTTATATTGCCTTGTCATTTTCGAAAATGTGCTTTGTCGAAGAAATTGAGTGTTGATGTTTAAGTAATGTAAGTATAGGTATATTCGGCTTGTAATTTTATAAATGTGATATGAGTATTTTGCTTTGTAAATGAGTAATAAGTATGATATGAATGGTTCTTATATATATATATGTGCATGATAATGGAGAATTATATCCGGGCTAAGTCCCGGAGGCATTCGTGCTGGTGTTGTATCCAGGCTAAGTCCCGAAGGCATTCATGTTGGTGTTATATCCGGGCTAAGACCCGAAGGCATTCGTGCTGGTGTTATATCCGGGCTAAGTCCCGAAGGCATTCGTGCTGGTGTTATATCCGGGCTAAGTCCCGAAGGCATTCGTGCTGGTGTTATATCCGGGCTAAAGTCCCGTAGGCTTTGTGCTGGTATTATATCAAGGCTTAAAGTCCCGCATGCTTTGTGGTGGTGATTGGATTTGGGTTTTAAATCTAGCAGACGTAATGCCGATGATTGGAGTAAGATTATGATTTCTAATGTTCGTAGTAAACTACCATTGAATATGTCAAATACATTAAGTTGGTCAGGTATGTATTATATACTTTTATATGTTAGATTGATCGGAATTGAATCATGAATGCGAAATGAGAAGTTTATGTGAAAATATCATATGTGTATGTGTGTATTCGGTTATGGTGAAAGGTTATATGAGATTGATTTGGTGATATACATGTTAAATAAAATGAATGCAAGAATGGGTAATAAATCTGCTTGGGACAGCAGCAGTAATGTGATTTTGGAAAATCACCATAAATTGTGGGAGTTGAGTTAGAAGCTGAATAAATTATTTCATGAAATCTTAATGAGTCTAGTTTCTTATAAAAGAAACCGTGTGAGCAAAAGAATTGTCAATAATGAGATATTTGAAGTGGCATGGAATAGAGTCAAAATGACTTCAAGGTCCCCTATTCTGTCTTTAGAAAATCATTATAAATGGTACAAAAATGGTTATAAGATAAAATTTATATTCTTAGACTCCTTAATGAGTCTAGTTTCAAATGAAATAAATGATAACATATTTCATATTCTGTATAATGAGAAATTTGATTCGTAGTGAAGAGTGGTTAGAATAGTCAAACAGTGAAACAGGGGAAACTTCAATAAAAATCTGGTATTGATTAGTCAAACCAAAAATTCTAAAAATTTTATGGATGGAATATATATGAGTCTATTTTCAGAGAAAATTAACGGAACTTGATTTAGAGTTTCTTAGCTCCAGTTATAAATAATTTAGTGACTATTGCTCAGGAAGACAGCTTGTTGTGAATTTGTGATTTTGTTGCAAACATGGTTAAAACTTGTTAATCAGATGCTTTTTGAGTTTTCATGATCTTATTTGTGATTTCAATATTTGGTTTTAATTGATTTCAGATTCAAGTGAGGTGAATTTGCTAAATATGCATTATGTTCATGGATACTTAGCCAAAATGGCAATTATCTAGGAATGATTTCTTGAAAATTTGAATAATTGATCTATAAGTAAATTAATTGTTTGCATTATTTAAAACTTACTAAGCATTGAAGCGTACTCCGTGTTCTCTTTTCCATTTCTTATAGGCTTATACTTTAGCTCGAGTTGGAAGGGCCAGAGATATCATCACACTATCAAGTCTTTATGTGAGTTGAGAAGATTGTATATCATCATGGTTTAAGGCATGTATAGGATAAACTATAGGTAGAATGATATTTCGACTTTGTATACATTATAGCCATGTGAAGATGGCTTGCTAATTTTGTTTAGAGAAGCCTTATAATTGAACTAATTTGGTGAAAGGTTTTAGTTATAACTTGATAGTAGTTAAATTGTTATTAGATATTCGGTTACGTTTTGACAGTGAGTCATTTTGGAAATTTATAAGAGCTCTTATGGAAAATCAATGAGACATGTTTGCATTGTTGATAATTTATGTCTGGTAAGTATCTTTGACCTTATAGAAGTTTTGTTCAGTCAAGTAATACCTCACAACCTTATTCCGACAACGAATACGGGTTAGGAGTGTTACATTTAGTGGTATCAGAGCTATGGTTTAGTCGGTTCTCGGACTAACATAGCAAGTGTAAGAGTCTAACTATACATGCCGTAAGTAAAGTGTGATAGTGTGAGGTCTCCCGTCTCTTATAAATTGTTTTACTCGGGTAATGATGTGTTCCAACCGAGTTATTATTAATTGATCTGAAATTGATATTGAACTGCTTGTAATAAATATGTGATATGATGGAATTGAAAAGGTAGGAAAAGAATTTTATGATATGTGTGCATCAGTGTAAAGATATGTATGAGATTGTATAAAGTAAATGGCAATGAAAGATCAAATTGAGTAGAACGCAGGGAATGAGTACGATCGTTCAATAATGAATTGACGGAAAAGACCATGGCAATACATGAGACAGATGAGCTAGTGTAAGACCTATCGAAAATATGCATCAACATGGGCAGAGCAAAGTTAGTATAAGACCATAGTTGGACTATGGCATCAAGTAAGCGGCATACTCAAAACCGTAAGACATTTTTCAATGGGATAAATATTGACAAATGATCAAGACTAAATGTGGAAATTTGATAAGAAATTTTTTGGTAATTTGAGTAATAGAAATGAAAGTTTGGATCGTGATAATTTCACTTATGTTTTGTTAATACTCACATGAAATAAAGTTGCATGTGAAACTGAGATATGTGAAAATGTGTTTGTAACAAGATGAAAAAAAAAATTGAAATGTTTGAATGAAGCGTTTGAATCAAACTGTGTAATACCATGATGATGAGTGATGAATTTATCATTGTATTCGAATATGAAACTCCCTTTCGAGGCTTAATGACCTCACCCCCTTACCAGTGATATGATTATAAGGTTTCAATGGAACGAAATAGAACGAGTTTACAAAGAAAGATTAAAGAGTTAAATAGTGAGATAATGATAAAGTAAGCAAAGTTCAGAACGATTTGGCAATGAATTAAGGTTGGAAGGACTTGTACAATGTCCCGAAAGTTCTTCAGATTGAATATTGTCTTTAGTAAAAGAAAGTTGGTCTGGTAATTTAATTCAATCAAATATGATTTCTAAGTATGTATCTGTTGGGAATTCTTCCTGAGTGGTTTTCATTAGTGAATGAAATAGAATGGAATTCGAAATGATGAATGAATAGTAAGAGTGTCTGAATTGGATAATTACAGTCAAGTGAATTTCGATGATTTCTTTTGAATATTCTGTATATTTCTTATTCTCAGAGACACATGTGTGATTGTTCCTTTTTCTGATGAAAATGCTATAAAGTGAGAATGTTATCTGACTCCGATGTTTTATAAAAGTATTGCTATTTTGATTGGTTTATAATCGGTATCAGCGTATTCCTCTGTTTGAGAATTCATGGTAGTATGATCGAAATGAATTCGGGGATAAATTCATATGATGTTATTATCTGTTTCTATTGATTTGCATTCTATCTTATAAAAATGTTGAAGAATGTGTTATTTCTGTTATAGAGGAAATTTCAAGGTTATTAATTATAGTCTTCTTCTGGTATTCTCTGAGGAGTTATTTTGATCTTTATTTCTATGTTCTGGGAGATTCTATTCTAGGATTTCTGATACGACATTGTATTTTAGATTTCTGTATTCTGGTTTTCTTTTCATTTTTCTTATATGAATAATCAGATATGGCTTAGTTCTAAAGTGTACTTATATATTTTTATCTGAAAAAATTATGTTTATAATGATTATATATTTGAATTTCTCTGATTCTTATGAAAGGAATGGCCATAAATAAGGGTCTGAATGATAAAGAATTCAGCTCAGACCTGTGGATTGGTTTTCACTTATATATCAGTGAGTTAAAGATTGAGTGTTATGTTCTTTCGAGTTATGCAGTGATAATGAATTTTGATTAGTTATCTGAAGAGATCTAATAGAATGTATATTTGAAGAGTTACGACATGCACAAAGAAATGTGGTCTTGAAAAGTTATTATTTGTTAGACAAGACTGATTCAGTTGTGTGGTTTAACTCGGATCATATGTATGATTGAATTTGTTAAAGATTCAGAGACAAATGTTAAAGTTATTATAAAAAGAACTATTCGACTGATGATTAGAGATGATTGTGGTTGTGTCAGTGTTGCATATTTGACAGTTTCGAATATTCGAGGGAAAAATTTGAATGTTTCTTAAACCAAGGAATAAAAGTATTGAACGTTAAGCAAGGTCTATTCTTCTAGTGAAATTGAGAAGTATAAAAGTATATTGAGACGTGATAGTTCAAAATGAGTTCAGAGTAACAGTTATTCGATTATGGATGTCTGGACATATAAAATTTCTGTTAATGTTATTATTGTTCTTATATGGAATAGGTATTCAGATGGGTTAAAGGATTTTTATATGAGCTCCGACTGTGAAATGTTTGTTTATCTGAGTTAAAATAAATAATACAGATATATGGATCAGGTGTATAAGTGACTGTGTATTGTAGCGTATTTCAGAACTATATGCAGATGACAAGTTGCTATCTGTCAGAGTTGAAATTTTGTGTATATGGAATAAAAGCAGTCAGTGATGTTATAGAAGTAGTTATGAGACAGAATCGATATCCAAACCGAATAAAAATTTTATTTGTCTTCTGAAAAAGAAATGTCACTGGGTCATGATCGATCTTTTAACAAGGAAGAATCTGTGTCTTCAGTTTAGTATGTACAAAATTCCGGTCGACAAAGTTGTTGAGATATTCATAATATAGTCTGCCAATGTGATCTGTCAGTGTGAATTAAAGTTTAGAGATTGTTGGTAAAAAGAGATACATGTGATGAATGGAAATTTGTGATTCTGAAATTTTTGAAAACATTTTCAGAATGGAAAATATTTTTGTTGATAAGATTTTCGGGGACGAAAATCCCTAAGGGGGAGAGAGTTGTGACAGTCCTAATTTGACCCTAGTCAGAAAGTGGTTTCGGGACCACAAAACCGAGTTTTTAAAAATAATTAACTGTTAAATTTTATGCCTCTTATATGTGTAAATGCATTTGTGAAAATCTCATGCTTTGATTTTGTCAATTGTATGTGAAAATTTTAAATAGGACTTAAGTGAGACATTTGTGAAATGTGATGGGTAATTTTTAAGGTGATCTATTTATGCATGCTATTAAAAAGGTGGACTTGCATGTCAATTTAGCAAATTCTTTTAGATAGTGGCCGGCCATGTTATTGATCAAAACATATTATATTTATTTTATGTTAATATTTTAGATTACAAAAAAAAAAGAAATAATGAATAAAGAAAAGTAAAATATTGATTAGTGGGAGGAGAAAGCAAAGTTAGTCCATTTTGCTCCTCCATTGCCGTATCTAGAAGAAGGAAAGCTTTGAGAAATTCGGCTATGGTGGTTAGCTAAATTAAGGTAAGTTGAATGATAATTCTTGGATTTTTAGCATATTTTGAGTTAGTTATTAAGTTCTTTACTTAACCCATGACCAAATTTGAAATTGTGTGGTGTCTTGAGCCTTTGGCCATGGTAGAAAATGAAAGAGGTATATGGTTGTTTTCAAGTTTAATGAATAATTTACAAATGGTTGATAATTGAGATAGTTTAAGGTATTCGTAAGTAGTTTAAATGAATGAACAATAATAATAAAAAATCATCTTGTGTATTGGTGTAATTGCCGAATTTGAACTAGGAAATTATTGAATAATGTTTGTATTTTAAATGATGGAATAGAGTGAATGCTTGGAATGTGATATGCCTGAATTATAAGTTGGATTAAAGGCTGTTATATTGCCTTGTCATTTTCGAAAATGTGCTTTGTCGAAGAAATTGAGTGTTGATGTTTAAGTGATGTAAGTATAGGTATATTCGGCTTGTAATTTTATAAATGTGATATGAGTATTTTGCTTTGTAAATGAGTAATAAGTATGTTATGAATGGTTCTTATATATATATGTGCATGATAATGGAGAATTATATCCGGGCTAAGTCCCGAAGGCATTCGTGCTGGTGTTGTATCCGGGCTAAGTCCCGAAGGCATTCATGTTGGTGTTATATCCGGGCTAAGACCCGAAGGCATTCGTGCTGGTGTTATATCCGGGCTAAGTCCCGAAGGCATTCGTGCTGGTGTTATATCCAGGCTAAGTCCCGAAGGCATTCGTGCTGGTGTTATATCCGGGCTAAAGTCCCGTAGGCTTTGTGCTGGTATTATATCAAGGCTTAAAGTCCCGCATGCTTTGTGGTGGTGATTGGATTTGGGTTTTAAATCTAGCAGACGTAATGTCGATGATTGGAGTAAGATTATGATTTCGAATGTTCGTAGTAAACTACCATTGAATATGTCAAATACATTAAGTTGGTCAGGTATGTATTATATACTTTTATATGTTAGATTGATCGGAATTGAATCATGAATGCGAAATGAGAAGTTTATGTGAAAATATCATATGTGTATGTGTGTATTCGGTTATGGTGAAAGGTTATATGAGATTGATTTGGTGATATACATGTTAAATAAAATGAATGCATGAATGGGTAATAAATCTGCTTGGGACAGCAGCAGTAATGTGATTTTGGAAAATCACCATAAATTGTGGGAGTTGAGTTAGAAGCTGAATAAATTATTTCATGAAATCTTAATGAGTCTATTTTCTTATAAAAGAAACCGTGTGAGCAAAAGAATTGCCAATAATGAGATATTTGAAGTGGCATGGAATAGGTCAAAATGACTTCAAGGTCCCCTATTCTGTCTTCAGAAAATCATTATAAATGGTACAAAAATGGTTATAAGATAAAAATTATATTCTTAGACTCCTTAATGAGTCTAGTTTCAAATGAAATAAATGATAACATATTTCAAATTCTGTATAATGAGAAATTTGATTCGTAGTGAAGAGTGGTTAGAATAGTCAAACAGTGAAACAGGGGAAACTTCAATAAAAATCTGGTATTGATTAGTCAAACCAAAAATTCTAAAAATTTTATGGATGGAATATATATGAGTCTATTTTCAGAGAAAATTAACGGAACTTGATTTAGAGTTTCTTAGCTCCAGTTATAAATAATTTAGTGACTGTTGCTCAGGAAGACAGCTTGTAGTGAATTTGTGATTTTGTTGCAAACATGGTTAAAACTTATTAATCAGATGCTTTTTGAGTTTTCATGATCTTATTTGTGATTTCAATATTTGGTTTTAATTGATTTCAGATTCAAGTGAGGTGAATTTGCTAAATATGCATTATGTTCATGGATACTTAGCCAAAATGGCAATTATCTAGGAATGATTTCTTGAAAATTTGAATAATTGATCTATAAGTAAATTAATTGTTTGCATTATTTAAAACTTACTAAGCATTGAAGCTTACTCCGTGTTCTCTTTTCCATTTCTTATAGGTTTATACTTTAGCTCGAGTTGGAAGGGCCAGAGATATCATCACACTATCAAGTCTTTATGTGAGTTGAGAAGATTGTATATCATCATGGTTTAAGGCATGTATAGGATAAACTATAGGTAGAATGATATTTCGACTTTGTATACATTATAGCCATGCGAAGATGGCTTGCTAATTTTGTTTAGAGAAGCCTTATAATTGAACTAATTTGGTGAAAGGTTTTAGTTATAACTTGATAGTAGTTAAATTGTTATTAGATATTCGGTTACGTTTTGACAGTGAGTCATTTTGGAAATTTATAAGAGCTCTTATGGAAAATCAATGAGACATGTTTGCATTGTTGATAATTTATGTCTGGTAAGTATCTTTGACCTTATAGAAGTTTTGTTCAGTCAAGTAATACCTCATAACCTTATTCCGACAACGAATACGGGTTAGGAGTGTTACATTTAGTGGTATCAGAGCTATGGTTTAGTCGGTTCTCGGACTAACATAGCAAGTGTAAGAGTCTAACTATACATGCCGTAAGTAAAGTGTGATAGTGTGAGGTCTCCCGTCTCTTATAAATTGTTTTACTCGGGTAATGATGTGTTCCAACCGAGTTATTATTAATTGATCTGAAATTGATATTGAACTGATTGTAATAAATATGTGATATGATGGAATTGAAAAGGTAGGAAAAGAATTTTATGATATGTGTGCATCAGTGTAAAGATATGTATGAGATTGTATAAAGTAAATGGCAATGAAAGATCAAATTGAGTAGAACGCAGGGAATGAGTACGATCGTTCAATAATGAATTGACGGAAAAGACCATGGCAATACATGAGACAGATGAGCTAGTGTAAGACCTATCGAAAATATGCATCAACATGGGCAGAGCAAAGTTAGTATAAGACCATAGTTGGACTATGGCATCAAGTAAGCGGCGTACTCAAAACCGTAAGACATTTTTCAATGGGATAAATATTGACAAATGATCAAGACTAAATGTGGAAATTTGATAAGAAATTTTTTGGTAATTTGAGTAATAGAAATGAAAGTTTGGATCGTGATAATTTCACTTATGTTTTGTTAATACTCACATGAAATAAAGTTGCATGTGAAACTGAGATATGTGAAAATGTGTTTGTAACAAGATGAAAAAAAAATTGAAATGTTTGAATGAAGCGTTTGAATCAAACTGTGTAATACCATGATGATGAGTGATGAATTTATCATTGTATTCGAATATGAAACTCCCTTTCGAGGCTTAACGACCTCACCCCCTTACCAGTGATATGATTATAAGGTTTCAATGGAACGAAATAGAACGAGTTTACAAAGAAAGATTAAAGAGTTAAATAGTGAGATAATGATAAAGTAAGCAAAGTTCAGAACGATTTGGCAATGAATTAAGGTTGGAAGGGCTTGTACAATGTCCCGAAAGTTCTTCAGATTGAATATTGTCTTTAGTAAAAGAAAGTTGGTCTGGTAATTTAATTCAATCAAATATGATTTCTAAGTATGTATCTGTTGGGAATTCTTCCTGAGTGGTTTTCATTAGTGAATGAAATAGAATGGAATTCGAAATGACGAATGAATAGTAAGAGTGTCTGAATTGGATAATTACAGTCAAGTGAATTTCGATGATTTCTTTTGAATATTCTGTATATTTCTTATTCTCAGAGACACATGTGTGATTGTTCCTTTTTCTGATGAAAATGCTATAAAGTGAGAATGTTATCTGACTCCGATGTTTTATAAAAGTATTGCTATTTTGATTGGTTTATAATCGGTATCATCGTATTCCTCTGTTTGAGAATTCATGGTAGTATGATCGGAATGAATTCGGGGATAAATTCATATGATGTTATTATCTGTTTCTATTGATTTGCATTCTATCTTATAAAAATGTTGAAGAATGTGTTATTTCTGTTATAGAGGAAATTTCAAGGTTATTAATTATAGTCTTCTTCTGGTATTCTCTGAGGAGTTATTTTGATCTTTATTTCTATGTTCTGGGAGATTCTATTCTAGGATTTCTGATACGACATTGTATTTTAGATTTCTGTATTCTGGTTTTCTTTTCATTTTTCTTATATGAATAATCAGATATGGCTCAGTTCTAAAGTGTACTTATATATTTTTATCTGAAAAAATTATGTTTATAATGATTATATATTTGAATTTCTCTGATTCTTATGAAAGGAATGGCCATAAATATGGGTCTGAATGATAAAGAATTCAGCTCAGACCTGTGGATTGGTTTTCACTTATATATCAGTGAGTTAAAGATTGAGTGTTATGTTCTTTCGAGTTATGCAGTGATAATGAATTTTGATTAGTTATCTGAAGAGATCTAATAGAATGTATATTTGAAGAGTTACGACATGCACAAAGAAATGTGGTCTTGAAAAGTTATTATTTGTTAGACAAGACTGATTCAGTTGTGTGGTTTAACTCGGATCATATGTATGATTGAATTTGTTAAAGATTCAGAGACAAATGTTAAAGTTATTATAAAAAGAACTATTCGACTGATGATTAGAGATGATTGTGGTTGTGTCAGTGTTGCATATTTGACAGTTTCGAATATTCGAGGGAAAAATTTGAATGTTTCTTGAACCAAGGAATAAAAGTATTGAACGTTAAGCAAGGTCTATTCTTCTAGTGAAATTGAGAAGTATAAAAGTATATTGAGACGTGATAGTTCAAAATGAGTTCAGAGTAACAGTTATTCGATTATGGATGTCTGGACATATAAAATTTCTGTTAATGTTATTATTGTTCTTATATGGAATAGGTATTCAGATGGGTTAAAGGATTTTTATATGAGCTCCGACTGTGAAATGTTTGTTTATCTGAGTTAAAATAAATAATACAGATATATGGATCAGGTGTATAAGTGACTGTGTATTGTAGCGTATTTCAGAACTATATGCAGATGACAAGTTGCTATCTGTCAGAGTTGAAATTTTGTGTATATGGAATAAAAGCAATCAGTGATGTTATAGAAGTAGTTATGAGACAGAATCGATATCCAAACCGAATAAAAATTTTATTTGTCTTCTGAAAAAGAAATGTCACCGGGTCATGATCGATCTTTTAACAAGGAAGAATCTGTGTCTTCAGTTTAGTATGTACAAAATTCCGGTCGACAAAGTTGTTGAGATATTCATAATATAGTCTGCCAATGTGATCTGTCAGTGTGAATTAAAGTTTAGAGATTGTTGGTAAAAAGAGATACATGTGATGAATGGAAATTTGTGATTCTGAAATTTTTGAAAAAATTTTCAGAATGGAAAATATTTTTGTTGATAAGATTTTCGGGGACGAAAATCCCTAAGGGGGAGAGAGTTGTGACAGTCCTAATTTGACCCTAGTCAGAAAGTGGTTTCGGGACCACAAAACCGAGTTTTTAAAAATAATTAACTGTTAAATTTTATGCCTCTTATATGTGTAAATGCATTTGTGAAAATCTCATGCTTTGATTTTGTCAATTGTATGTGAAAATTTTAAATAGGACTTAAGTGAGACATTTGTGAAATGTGATGGGTAATTTTTAAGGTGATCTATTTATGCATGCTATTAAAAAGGTGGACTTGCATGTCAATTTAGCAAATTCTTTTAGATAGTGGCCGGCCATGTTATTGATCAAAACATATTATATTTATTTTATGTTAATATTTTAGATTACAAAAAAAAAGAAATAATGAATAAAGAAAAGTAAAATATTGATTAGTGGGAGGAGAAAGCAAAGTTAGTCCATTTTGCTTCTCCATTGCCGTATCTAGAAGAAGGAAAGCTTTGAGAAATTCGGCTATGGTGGTTAGCTAAATTAAGGTAAGTTGAATGATAATTCTTGGATTTTTAGCATATTTTGAGTTAGTTATTAAGTTCTTTACTTAACCCATGACCAAATTTGAAATTGTGTGGTGTCTTGAGCCTTTGGCCATGGTAGAAAATGAAAGAGGTATATGGTTGTTTTCAAGTTTAATGAATAATTTACAAATGGTTATAATTGAGATAGTTTAAGGTATTCGTAAGTAGTTTAAATGAATGAACAATAATAATAAAAAATCATCTTGTGTATTGGTGTAATTGCCGAATTTGAACTAGGAAATTATTGAATAATGTTTGTATTTTAAATGATGGAATAGAGTGAATGCTTGGAATGTGATATGCCTGAATTATAAGTTGGATTAAAGGCTGTTATATTGCCTTGTCATTTTCGAAAATGTGCTTTGTCGAAGAAATTGAGTGTTGATGTTTAAGTGATGTAAGTATAGGTATATTCGGCTTGTAATTTTATAAATGTGATATGAGTATTTTGCTTTGTAAATGAGTAATAAGTATGTTACGAATGGTTCTTATATATATATATGTGCATGATAATGGAGAATTATATCCGGGCTAAGTCCCGAAGGCATTCGTGCTGGTGTTGTATCCGGCTAAGTCCCGAAGGCATTCATGTTGGTGTTATATCCGGGCTCAGACCCGAAGGCACTCGTGCTGGTGTTATATCCGGGCTAAGTCCCGAAGGCATTCGTGCTGGTGTTATATCCGGGCTAAGTCCCGAAGGCATTCGTGCTGGTGTTATATCCGGGCTAAAGTCCCGTAGGCTTTGTGCTGGTATTATATCAAGGCTTAAAGTCCCGCATGCTTTGTGGTGGTGATTGGATTTGGGTTTTAAATCTAGCAGATGTAATGCCGATGATTGGAGTAAGATTATGATTTCGAATGTTCGTAGTAAACTACCATTGAATATGTCAAACACATTAAGTTGGTCAGGTATGTATTATATACTTTTTTATGTTAGATTGATCGAAATTGAATCATGAATGCGAAATGAGAAGTTTATGTGAAAATATCATATGTGTATGTGTGTATTCGGCTATGGTGAAAGGTTATATGAGATTGATTTGGTGATATACATGTTAAATAAAATGAATGCAAGAATGGGTAATAAATCTGCTTGGGACAGCAGCAGTAATGTGATTTTGGAAAATCACCATAAATTGTGGGAGTTGAGTTAGAAGCTGAATAAATTATTTCATGAAATCTTAATGAGTCTAGTTTCTTATAAAAGAAACCGTGTGAGCAAAAGAATTGCCAATAATGAGATATTTGAAGTGGCATGGAATAGAGTCAAAATGACTTCAAGGTCCCCTATTCTGTCTTCAGAAAATCATTATAAATGGTACAAAAATGGTTATAAGATAAAATTTATATTCTTAGACTCCTTAATGAGTCTAGTTTCAAATGAAATAAATGATAACATATTTCAAATTCTGTATAATGAGAAATTTGATTCGTAGTGAAGAGTGGTTAGAATAGTCAAACAGTGAAACAGGGGAAACTTCAATAAAAATCTGGTATTGATTAGTCAAACCAAAAATTCTAAAAATTTTATGGATGGAATATATATGAGTCTATTTTCAGAGAAAATTAACGGAACTTGATTTAGAGTTTCTTAGCTCCAGTTATAAATAATTTAGTGACTGTTGCTCAGGAAGACAGCTTGTAGTGAATTTGTGATTTTGTTGCAAACATGGTTAAAACTTGTTAATCAGATGCTTTTTGAGTTTTCATGATCTTATTTGTGATTTCAATATTTGGTTTTAATTGATTTCAGATTCAAGTGAGGTGAATTTGCTAAATATGCATTATGTTCATGGATACTTAGCCAAAATGGCAATTATCTAGGAATGATTTCTTGAAAATTTGAATAATTGATCTATAAGTAAATTAATTGTTTGCATTATTTAAAACTTACTAAGCATTGAAGCTTACTCCGTGTTCTCTTTTCCATTTCTTATAGGTTTATACTTTAGCTCGAGTTGGAAGGGCCAGAGATATCATCACACTATCAAGTCTTTATGTGAGTTGAGAAGATTGTATATCATCATGGTTTAAGGCATGTATAGGATAAACTATAGGTAGAATGATATTTCGACTTTGTATACATTATAGCCATGCGAAGATGGCTTGCTAATTTTGTTTAGAGAAGCCTTATAATTGAACTAATTTGGTGAAAGGTTTTAGTTATAACTTGATAGTAGTTAAATTGTTATTAGATATTCGGTTACGTTTTGACAGTGAGTCATTTTGGAAATTTATAAGAGCTCTTATGGAAAATCAATGAGACATGTTTGCATTGTTGATAATTTATGTCTGGTAAGTATCTTTGACCTTATAGAAGTTTTGTTCAGTCAAGTAATACCTCATAACCTTATTCCGACAACGAATACGGGTTAGGAGTGTTACATTTAGTGGTATCAGAGCTATGGTTTAGTCGGTTCTCGGACTAACATAGCAAGTGTAAGAGTCTAACTATACATGCCGTAAGTAAAGTGTGATAGTGTGAGGTTCCCGTCTCTTATAAATTGTTTTACTCGGGTAATGATGTGTTCCAACCGAGTTATTATTAATTGATCTGAAATTGATATTGAACTGATTGTAATAAATATGTGATATGATGGAATTGAAAAGGTAGGAAAAGAATTTTATGATATGTGTGCATCAGTGTAAAGATATGTATGAGATTGTATAAAGTAAATGGCAATGAAAGATCAAATTGAGTAGAACGCAGGGAATGAGTACGATCGTTCAATAATGAATTGACGGAAAAGACCATGGCAATACATGAGACAGATGAGCTAGTGTAAGACCTATCGAAAATATGCATCAACATGGGCAGAGCAAAGTTAGTATAAGACCATAGTTGGACTATGGCATCAAGTAAGCGGCGTACTCAAAACCGTAAGACATTTTTCAATGGGATAAATATTGACAAATGATCAAGACTAAATGTGGAAATTTGATAAGAAATTTTTTGGTAATTTGAGTAATAGAAATGAAAGTTTGGATCGTGATAATTTCACTTATGTTTTGTTAATACTCACATGAAATAAAGTTGCATGTGAAACTGAGATATGTGAAAATGTGTTTGTAACAAGATGAAAAAAAAATTGAAATGTTTGAATGAAGCGTTTGAATCAAACTGTGTAATACCATGATGATGAGTGATGAATTTATCATTGTATTCGAATATGAAACTCCCTTTCGAGGCTTAACGACCTCACCCCCTTACCAGTGATATGATTATAAGGTTTCAATGGAACGAAATAGAACGAGTTTACAAAGAAAGATTAAAGAGTTAAATAGTGAGATAATGATAAAGTAAGCAAAGTTCAGAACGATTTGGCAATGAATTAAGGTTGGAAGGACTTGTACAATGTCCCGAAAGTTCTTCAGATTGAATATTGTCTTTAGTAAAAGAAAGTTGGTCTGGTAATTTAATTCAATCAAATATGATTTCTAAGTATGTATCTGTTGGGAATTCTTCCTGAGTGGTTTTCATTAGTGAATGAAATAGAATGGAATTCGAAATGACGAATGAATAGTAAGAGTGTCTGAATTGGATAATTACAGTCAAGTGAATTTCGATGATTTCTTTTGAATATTCTGTATATTTCTTATTCTCAGAGACACATGTGTGATTGTTCCTTTTTCTGATGAAAATGCTATAAAGTGAGAATGTTATCTGACTCTGATGTTTTATAAAAGTATTGCTATTTTGATTGGTTTATAATCGGTATCATCGTATTCCTCTGTTTGAGAATTCATGGTAGTATGATCGGAATGAATTCGGGGATAAATTCATATGATGTTATTATCTGTTTCTATTGATTTGCATTCTATCTTATAAAAATGTTGAAGAATGTGTTATTTCTGTTATAGAGGAAATTTCAAGGTTATTAATTATAGTCTTCTTCTGGTATTCTCTGAGGAGTTATTTTGATCTTTATTTCTATGTTCTGGGAGATTCTATTCTAGGATTTCTGATACGACATTGTATTTTAGATTTCTGTATTCTGGTTTTCTTTTCATTTTTCTTATATGAATAATCAGATATGGCTCAGTTCTAAAGTGTACTTATATATTTTTATCTGAAAAAATTATGTTTATAATGATTATATATTTGAATTTCTCTGATTCTTATGAAAGGAATGGCCATAAATAAGGGTCTGAATGATAAAGAATTCAGCTCAGACCTGTGGATTGGTTTTCACTTATATATCAGTGAGTTAAAGATTGAGTGTTATGTTCTTTCGAGTTATGCAGTGATAATGAATTTTGATTAGTTATCTGAAGAGATCTAATAGAATGTATATTTGAAGAGTTACGACATGCACAAAGAAATGTGGTCTTGAAAAGTTATTATTTGTTAGACAAGACTGATTCAGTTGTGTGGTTTAACTCGGATCATATGTATGATTGAATTTGTTAAAGATTCAGAGACAAATGTTAAAGTTATTATAAAAAGAACTATTCGACTGATGATTAGAGATGATTGTGGTTGTGTCAGTGTTGCATATTTGACAGTTTCGAATATTCGAGGGAAAAATTTGAATGTTTCTTGAACCAAGGAATAAAAGTATTGAACGTTAAGCAAGGTCTATTCTTCTAGTGAAATTGAGAAGTATAAAAGTATATTGAGACGTGATAGTTCAAAATGAGTTCAGAGTAACAGTTATTCGATTATGGATGTCTGGACATATAAAATTTCTGTTAATGTTATTATTGTTCTTATATGGAATAGGTATTCAGATGGGTTAAAGGATTTTTATATGAGCTCCGACTGTGAAATGTTTGTTTATCTGAGTTAAAATAAATAATACAGATATATGGATCAGGTGTATAAGTGACTGTGTATTGTAGCGTATTTCAGAACTATATGCAGATGACAAGTTGCTATCTGTCAGAGTTGAAATTTTGTGTATATGGAATAAAAGCAATCAGTGATGTTATAGAAGTAGTTATGAGACAGAATCGATATCCAAACCGAATAAAAATTTTATTTGTCTTCTGAAAAAGAAATGTCACCGGGTCATGATCGATCTTTTAACAAGGAAGAATCTGTGTCTTCAGTTTAGTATGTACAAAATTCCGGTCGACAAAGTTGTTAGATATTCATAATATAGTCTGCCAATGTGATCTGTCAGTGTGAATTAAAGTTTAGAGATTGTTGGTAAAAAGAGATACATGTGATGAATGGAAATTTGTGATTCTGAAATTTTTGAAAAAATTTTCAGAATGGAAAATATTTTTGTTGATAAGATTTTCGGGGACGAAAATCCCTAAGGGGGAGAGAGTTGTGACAGTCCTAATTTGACCCTAGTCAGAAAGTGGTTTCGGGACCACAAAACCGAGTTTTTAAAAATAATTAACTGTTAAATTTTATGCCTCTTATATGTGTAAATGCATTTGTGAAAATCTCATGCTTTGATTTTGTCAATTGTATGTGAAAATTTTAAATAGGACTTAAGTGAGACATTTGTGAAATGTGATGGGTAATTTTTAAGGTGATCTATTTATGCATGCTATTAAAAAGGTGGACTTGCATGTCAATTTAGCAAATTCTTTTAGATAGTGGCCGGCCATGTTATTGATCAAAACATATTATATTTATTTTATGTTAATATTTTAGATTACAAAAAAAAAGAAATAATGAATAAAGAAAAGTAAAATATTGATTAGTGGGAGGAGAAAGCAAAGTTAGTCCATTTTGCTCCTCCATTGCCGTATCTAGAAGAAGGAAAGCTTTGAGAAATTCGGCTATGGTGGTTAGCTAAATTAAGGTAAGTTGAATGATAATTCTTGGATTTTTAGCATATTTTGAGTTAGTTATTAAGTTCTTTACTTAACCCATGACCAAATTTGAAATTGTGTGGTGTCTTGAGCCTTTGGCCATGGTAGAAAATGAAAGAGGTATATGGTTGTTTTCAAGTTTAATGAATAATTTACAAATGGTTGATAATTGAGATAGTTTAAGGTATTCGTAAGTAGTTTAAATGAATGAACAATAATAATAAAAAATCATCTTGTGTATTGGTGTAATTGCCGAATTTGAACTAGGAAATTATTGAATAATGTTTGTATTTTAAATGATGGAATAGAGTGAATGCTTGGAATGTGATATGCCTGAATTATAAGTTGGATTAAAGGCTGTTATATTGCCTTGTCATTTTCGAAAATGTGCTTTGTCGAAGAAATTGAGTGTTGATGTTTAAGTGATGTAAGTATAGGTATATTCGGCTTGTAATTTTATAAATGTGATATGAGTATTTTGCTTTGTAAATGAGTAATAAGTATGTTACGAATGGTTCTTATATATATATATGTGCATGATAATGGAGAATTATATCCGGGCTAAGTCCCGAAGGCATTCGTGCTGGTGTTGTATCCGGGCTAAGTCCCGAAGGCATTCATGTTGGTGTTATATCCGGGCTCAGACCCGAAGGCACTCGTGCTGGTGTTATATCCGGGCTAAGTCCCGAAGGCATTCGTGCTGGTGTTATATCCGGGCTAAGTCCCGAAGGCATTCGTGCTGGTGTTATATCCGGGCTAAAGTCCCGTAGGCTTTGTGCTGGTATTATATCAAGGCTTAAAGTCCCGCATGCTTTGTGGTGGTGATTGGATTTGGGTTTTAAATCTAGCAGATGTAATGCCGATGATTGGAGTAAGATTATGATTTCGAATGTTCGTAGTAAACTACCATTGAATATGTCAAACACATTAAGTTGGTCAGGTATGTATTATATACTTTTTTATGTTAGATTGATCGAAATTGAATCATGAATGCGAAATGAGAAGTTTATGTGAAAATATCATATGTGTATGTGTGTATTCGGCTATGGTGAAAGGTTATATGAGATTGATTTGGTGATATACATGTTAAATAAAATGAATGCAAGAATGGGTAATAAATCTGCTTGGGACAGCAGCAGTAATGTGATTTTGGAAAATCACCATAAATTGTGGGAGTTGAGTTAGAAGCTGAATAAATTATTTCATGAAATCTTAATGAGTCTAGTTTCTTATAAAAGAAACCGTGTGAGCAAAAGAATTGCCAATAATGAGATATTTGAAGTGGCATGGAATAGAGTCAAAATGACTTCAAGGTCCCCTATTCTGTCTTCAGAAAATCATTATAAATGGTACAAAAATGGTTATAAGATAAAATTTATATTCTTAGACTCCTTAATGAGTCTAGTTTCAAATGAAATAAATGATAACATATTTCAAATTCTGTATAATGAGAAATTTGATTCGTAGTGAAGAGTGGTTAGAATAGTCAAACAGTGAAACAGGGGAAACTTCAATAAAAATCTGGTATTGATTAGTCAAACCAAAAATTCTAAAAATTTTATGGATGGAATATATATGAGTCTATTTTCAGAGAAAATTAACGGAACTTGATTTAGAGTTTCTTAGCTCCAGTTATAAATAATTTAGTGACTGTTGCTCAGGAAGACAGCTTGTAGTGAATTTGTGATTTTGTTGCAAACATGGTTAAAACTTGTTAATCAGATGCTTTTTGAGTTTTCATGATCTTATTTGTGATTTCAATATTTGGTTTTAATTGATTTCAGATTCAAGTGAGGTGAATTTGCTAAATATGCATTATGTTCATGGATACTTAGCCAAAATGGCAATTATCTAGGAATGATTTCTTGAAAATTTGAATAATTGATCTATAAGTAAATTAATTGTTTGCGTTATTTAAAACTTACTAAGCATTGAAGCTTACTCCGTGTTCTCTTTTCCATTTCTTATAGGTTTATACTTTAGCTCGAGTTGGAAGGGCCAGAGATATCATCACACTATCAAGTCTTTATGTGAGTTGAGAAGATTGTATATCATCATGGTTTAAGGCATGTATAGGATAAACTATAGGTAGAATGATATTTCGACTTTGTATACATTATAGCCATGCGAAGATGGCTTGCTAATTTTGTTTAGAGAAGCCTTATAATTGAACTAATTTGGTGAAAGGTTTTAGTTATAACTTGATAGTAGTTAAATTGTTATTAGATATTCGGTTACGTTTTGACAGTGAGTCATTTTGGAAATTTATAAGAGCTCTTATGGAAAATCAATGAGACATGTTTGCATTGTTGATAATTTATGTCTGGTAAGTATCTTTGACCTTATAGAAGTTTTGTTCAGTCAAGTAATACCTCATAACCTTATTCCGACAACGAATATGGGTTAGGAGTGTTACATTTAGTGGTATCAGAGCTATGGTTTAGTCGGTTCTCGGACTAACATAGCAAGTGTAAGAGTCTAACTATACATGCCGTAAGTAAAGTGTGATAGTGTGAGGTCTCCCGTCTCTTATAAATTGTTTTACTCGGGTAATGATGTGTTCCAACCGAGTTATTATTAATTGATCTGAAATTGATATTGAACTGATTGTAATAAATATGTGATATGATGGAATTGAAAAGGTAGGAAAAGAATTTTATGATATGTGTGCATCAGTGTAAAGATATGTATGAGATTGTATAAAGTAAATGGCAATGAAAGATCAAATTGAGTAGAACGCAGGGAATGAGTACGATCGTTCAATAATGAATTGACGGAAAAGACCATGGCAATACATGAGACAGATGAGCTAGTGTAAGACCTATCGAAAATATGCATCAACATGGGCAGAGCAAAGTTAGTATAATACCATAGTTGGACTATGGCATCAAGTAAGCGGCGTACTCAAAACCGTAAGACATTTTTCAATGGGATAAATATTGACAAATGATCAAGACTAAATGTGGAAATTTGATAAGAAATTTTTTGGTAATTTGAGTAATAGAAATATAAGTTTGGATCGTGATAATTTCACTTATGTTTTGTTAATACTCACATGAAATAAAGT
This sequence comes from Gossypium hirsutum, assembly GCF_007990345.1. Lineage (NCBI taxonomy): Eukaryota > Viridiplantae > Streptophyta > Magnoliopsida > Malvales > Malvaceae > Gossypium > Gossypium hirsutum. The sequence goes on along the minus strand of NC_053424.1, from coordinate 81,518,201 downwards.
TGCATGTGAAACTGAGATATGTGAAAATGTGTTTGTAACAAGATGAAAAAAAAATTGAAATGTTTGAATGAAGCGTTTGAATCAAACTGTGTAATACCATGATGATGAGTGATGAATTTATCATTGTATTTGAATATGAAACTCCCTTTCGAGGCTTAACGACCTCACCCCCTTACCAGTGATATGATTATAAGGTTTCAATGGAACGAAATAGAACGAGTTTACAAAGAAAGATTAAAAAGTTAAATAGTGAGATAATGATAAAGTAAGCAAAGTTCAGAACGATTTGGCAATGAATTAAGGTTGGAAGGACTTGTACAATGTCCCGAAAGTTCTTCAGATTGAATATTGTCTTTAGTAAAAGAAAGTTGGTCTGGTAATTTAATTCAATCAAATATGATTTCTAAGTATGTATCTGTTAGGAATTCTTCCTAAGTGGTTTTCATTAGTGAATGAAATAGAATGGAATTCGAAATGACGAATGAATAGTAAGAGTGTCTGAATTGGATAATTACAGTCAAGTGAATTTCGATGATTTCTTTTGAATATTCTGTATATTTCTTATTCTCAGAGACACATGTGTGATTGTTCCTTTTTCTGATGAAAATGCTATAAAGTGAGAATGTTATCTGACTCCGATGTTTTATAAAAGTATTGCTATTTTGATTGGTTTATAATCGGTATCATCGTATTCCTCTGTTTGAGAATTCATGGTAGTATGATCGGAATGAATTCGGGGATAAATTCATATGATGTTATTATCTGTTTCTATTGATTTGCATTCTATCTTATAAAAATGTTGAAGAATGTGTTATTTCTGTTATAGAGGAAATTTCAAGGTTATTAATTATAGTCTTCTTCTGGTATTCTCTGAGGAGTTATTTTGATCTTTATTTCTATGTTCTGGGAGATTCTATTCTAGGATTTCTGATACGACATTGTATTTTAGATTTCTGTATTCTGGTTTTCTTTTCATTTTTCTTATATGAATAATCAGATATGGCTCAGTTCTAAAGTGTACTTATATATTTTTATCTGAAAAAATTATGTTTATAATGATTATATATTTGAATTTCTCTGATTCTTATGAAAGGAATGGCCATAAATAAGGGTCTGAATGATAAACAATTCAGCTCAGACCTGTGGATTGGTTTTCACTTATATATCAGTGAGTTAAAGATTGAGTGTTATGTTCTTTCGAGTTATGTAGTGATAATGAATTTTGATTAGTTATCTGAAGAGATCTAATAGAATGTATATTTGAAGAGTTACGACATGCACAAAGAAATGTGGTCTTGAAAAGTTATTATTTGTTAGACAAGACTGATTCAGTTGTGTGGTTTAACTCGGATCATATGTATGATTGAATTTGTTAAAGATTCAGAGACAAATGTTAAAGTTATTATAAAAAGAACTATTCGACTGATGATTAGAGATGATTGTGGTTGTGTCAGTGTTGCATATTTGACAGTTTCGAATATTCGAGGGAAAAATTTGAATGTTTCTTGAACCAAGGAATAAAAGTATTGAACGTTAAGCAAGGTCTATTCTTCTAGTGAAATTGAGAAGTATAAAAGTATATTGAGATGTGATAGTTCAAAATGAGTTCAGAGTAACAGTTATTCGATTATGGATGTCTGGACATATAAAATTTCTGTTAATGTTATTATTGTTCTTATATGGAATAGGTATTCAGATGGGTTAAAGGATTTTTATATGAGCTCCGACTGTGAAATGTTTGTTTATCTGAGTTAAAATAAATAATACAGATATATGGATCAGGTGTATAAGTGACTGTGTATTGTAGCGTATTTCAGAACTATATGCAGATGACAAGTTGCTATCTGTCAGAGTTGAAATTTTGTGTATATGGAATAAAAGCAATCAGTGATGTTATAGAAGTAGTTATGAGACAGAATCGATATCCAAACCGAATAAAAATTTTATTTGTCTTCTGAAAAAGAAATGTCACCGGGTCATGATCGATCTTTTAACAAGGAAGAATCTGTGTCTTCAGTTTAGTATGTACAAAATTCCGGTCGACAAAGTTGTTGAGATATTCATAATATAGTCTGCCAATGTGATCTGTCAGTGTGAATTAAAGTTTAGAGATTGTTGGTAAAAAGAGATACATGTGATGAATGGAAATTTGTGATTCTGAAATTTTTGAAAACATTTTCAGAATGGAAAATATTTTTGTTGATAAGACTTTCGGGGACGAAAATCCCTAAGGGGGGGAGAGTTGTGACAGCCCTAATTTGACCTTAGTCGGAAAGTGGTTTCAGGACCACAAAACCGAGTTTTTAAAATTAATTAACTGTTAAATTCTATGCCTATTATATGTGTAAATGCATTTGTGAAAATCACATGCTTTGATTTTGTCAATTGTATGTGAAAATTTTAAATAGGACTTAAGTGAGACATTTGTGAAATGTGATGGGTAATTTTTAAGGTGATCTATTTATGCATGTTTTTAAAAAGGTGGACTTGCATGTCAATTTAGCAAATTCTTTTAGATAGTGGCCGGCCATGTTATTGATCAAAACGTATTATATTTATTTTATGTTAATATTTTAGATTACAAAAAAAAGAAAGAAATAATGAATAAAGAAAAGTAAAATATTGATTAGTGGGAGGAGAAACCAAAGTTAGTCCATTTTGCTCCTCCATTGCTGTATCTAGAAGAAGGAAAGCTTTGAGAAATTCGACTATGGTGGTTAGCTAAATTAAGGTAAGTTGAATGATAATTCTTGGATTTTTAGCATATTTTGAGTTAGTTATTAAGTTCTTTACTTAACCCCTGACCAAATTTGAAATTGTGTGGTGTCTTGAGCCTTTGGCCATGGTAGAAAATGAAAGAGGTATATGGTTGTTTTCAAGTTTAATGAATAATTTAAAAATGGTTGATAATTGAGATAGTTTAAGGTATTCGTAAGTAGTTTAAATGAATGAACAATAATAATAAATCATCTTGTGATTGGTGTAATTGTCGAATTGTAGCTAGGAAATTATTGAATAATGTTTGTATTTTAAATGATGGAATAGAGTGAATGCTTGGAATGTGATATGCCTGAATTATAAGTTGGATTAAAGGCTGTTATATTGCCTTGTCATTTTCGAAAATGTGCTTTGTCGAAGAAATTGAGTGTTGATGTTTAAGTGATGTAAGTATAGGTATATTCGGCTTGTAATTTTATAAATGTGATATGAGTATTTTGCTTTGTAAATGAGTAATAAGTATGTTATGAATGGTTCTTATATATATATGTAACACCCCTTACCCGTATCCATCATCGGAACAGGGTACGAGATATTAACAAATTATAGTATATACTATTAAACAAAACCCAACAAAAATATGGCGTGCAATTTGATCATTATAACATATGCCATTAACAATACAAACCAACTTCAAAGGCTTCGTACAAAATGATTAGTTTGATACTATAAGTAGTAATTTGAACCTAGACAATTATGACACGTAACAAAATAACTAAGTCTACTATACATGCCATATTTCAAAATGTTGAGTTCAGATACCAAGAGTATTGATAGTGCGGGCGGATCTTCTACGATCTCTGACTCCTGTGCTAGCTGGACGACACTATAAGACAAAGGAGAGAAAAGAAAGTAAGCTTATAGCTTAGTAAGTAAGTATATAAATAACAAATAAGAAATCTAATATGTTTACAACATAACTCAATTATATCATATTTTTAATTTTATTGTTTACTCCAATTTGATCAAGCTGTCCCTCCTGCGTCATGATCACTAAATAAATCATAACTCGAGTTACGAAACTCGAAATTCAAATCCGTGAAATTTCCCTAAATCTAGACTCATAAAAGTTCTTACTAATTGTTTTCTAGAATTTTTGGTTCAGCCAATTAGTACATTTTATTAGTTAAATTTTTCCCTATTACACAGCTCAACTGATCTGACCTCTGTTCATTACGGATTGAATTTCTCTCAGTACACAATTCAAATAACAATGAAACCTATTTCATTTAAAACTAGACTCAATAAGGAATTTAGGTATATAAACTATATTTCTTAATTTGTTTTGTACAATTTGTAATGATGTTTCAAAGTTGAAACAGGGGATTACATAGTCATCCTGAGCAAGACTCACACAATTGTCAATATCTCAAAATATAGAACTCCTTTGCTTGCTCTATTTCTTTTAATGAAAATAAACTCATTAAGATTTAATTCCACATCTCATTCAACCTATAATTAAATTCCTTCTATTTTTGGTGAATTTTCAAAATCACGTCATTGCTACTGTCCAAAACAGTTTTAATGCTAATTTCATTCTTTCACACATTCTTTATACTAACCTCATTTTAACTTACATATATATATACTACAAATCATTTTCATCACATTTCATACATCATAAGTGTAAGTCTATGACTACAATGTCACCACAAAACCATCCCGTTGAACAATTCAGAATAATCCTCGATACTTGATAGTTTCAACACACAGCCCCACCATCATATCTCATTTAATTCGGCTCTCTTGTACACATGGTGAACACTTAGTACCACTCATGCGACCTACCCGATTTATCTCGTAGCTCTCTTGTATACATGGTGTCCTTTACTTGGAATCACTCATGCGACCTAGCTACATTTATCTCTCACGTAGCTCTCTTGTCTACATGGGATACATCCCGTATCACACATGTGACCTAGCTACATTTATCTCTCACGTAGCTCTCTTGTCTACATGGGATACATCCCGTATCACACATGTGACCTAGCTACTATATAGTATCTCGTAGCCTTCTTGTACACATGATGTGCACTCGGCACCATACATGTGACCTAGCTACGCTCCTTCTATTTTATTCGATTTTTTCGAATGTTCAACCGGGATCTCTCTCTCTATTATTTATTTCCATTCTTTCAATAGTCGATTTATACTTCAACATCAGCTAATATATATATAATAGGCTGAAATATAAAAATGTAAATGAAATTAATGTATTATTTACATACAAACTTAACTCGATGCAAAATATGAGAATTTTGCAATTTAGTCCAAAACTTTCTCCTTTCCCCGTTCGAGGTCGATTCCACGTCTTTCTTGATCTATAACAACATATTTAGCTCATTTAACACTCAAACTATTTATTTTAATCCAAAAATCACATTATACAAAAATTACATTTTTTCCCCCTAACTTTTACAAAATTACAATTTTGCCCCAAGGCTCGGAAATTTAATTTCAGCCCTTATTCTTATGTTTAATGACCTACTGATCATTTTTCTCTTCTATGGCAACATCAAATTCTCACTCTAACACATAGTTATGAACAATAGGTATTTTTATCGATTATGCCGTTTTGCTCGTTTTCATTAAAAATCGCTGAGAAAAGATCGTTCCCCTAACTTCAAACATTCATATTCTACCATCAAACAACAAAATACATGCCTATCATTCATGCGTAAATTTTTAAACATAAAACCTAATTCGAACTAATGGTAGAAATAAGTAAACTGAGCTACGAGGATTTCAAAAATGTGAAGAACATTAAAAACGGGGCTTGAATTCACTTACTATGAAGCTTGAAAGTTGAAGAAACCCTAGCTATGGAGGAGAGCAATTTTCGGTAGCAACTAATGAAGATGATAACCAATTTTGTGTTATTTTTCCCATTTTATTTCATTTAATATACAAATGACCAAAATGCCCTTACTACTAAACTTTCAAAAAAATGCCCTCCATGTCCAACTTTCGTCCATAACTTAAGAATGGGTCAAATTTCTATTTAAAACCTCCTAATTAATATCCCAAAGCAATTTCATACTAAAAACATCTAAAACACGAGTTTTACAATTTATTCGATTTAGTCCCTATTCACAACTTAAGCGCGAAATGCACAGAATTTCATCACGAAATTTCCATGAAATCATGAAATCATATCATAAACCCCAAAATAATTATAAAATGATTATTTCTATCTCGGATTTGTGGTCACGAAACCACTATTCCGATTAGGCCCTAATTCGGGTTGTCACAATATATGTGCATGATAATGGAGAATTATATCCGGGCTAAGTCCCGAAGGTATTCGTGCTGGTGTTATATCCGGGCTAAGTCCCAAAGGCATTCGTGCTGGTGTTATATCTGGGCTAAGTCCCGAAGGCATTCGTGCTAGTGTTATATCCGGGCTAAAGTCCCGTAGGCTTTGTGCTGGTATTATATCCGGGCTTAAAGTCCCGCATGCTTTGTGGTGGTGATTGGATTTGGGTTTTAAACCTAGTACACGTAATGCCGATGATTGGAGTAAGATTATGATTTCGAATGTTCGTAGTAAACTTGTGACAGCCCTAAATTGACCCTAATCAGAAAGTGGTTTCGAGACCATGAAACCGAGTCTTATAAGTAATTAAAAGTTATATTCTGTGTTTATGATGTGAGTAAATGCATGTGTGAAAGTTTCATGCATTAATTTGATCATTTTTATGTGAATTTATTAAAATGGACTTATATGAAACATTGTTGGAAAGTGATAGGTTAATCTTACAATGGTCTATTAGTACATGCATTGAAAAGAGTGGTTTTGCATGTCAATTTACCCATAATAAACATAGTTGTCGGCCAAGAAATGATAATGCTTCACTAATTCAAATTTAAAATAATTTTATATTAACAAATGATTTAATAATTGTAATAAAATGAATTAAATAAAAGAGAAGAAAGACGATGGTGTTCATCTTCTTCTCCTACCTCTCTCAAAGCCGAAACAAAGATGAAAAATAAGGGAAAATTTACCTAGAGCAATTCGGCATTCATCTTTAGCTATTAGGAGGTAAGCTTTGAATTTGTTGATTTGGTTTTATAACATGCTAAGTTAAATTGTGGATGCACTCTTGGTAATGTCAAGAAAGTTTAGATTTCTTATGGTGATTTGGGCAATATGCCGAATGATTAAGTGTTAGAATTAGGGGTTATTTTCATATTGTATGGAACAATAGGGGAATGACTAGAATGGGGTAAAGATTTTTGGATGAGTAGTTTAGAGGCACCTTGTACATTCGGTCAAAAAACAAAATTTTGAGTTTATTTAGAATGTTAATTTCTTCCTCTATGATTATTTTCCTTGCATGTTAAATGGTTCTTGATAGGAGCGAATGAGTTATGAAAGTTTTTATAAGTGTATGAAGTTCAAGGTGCAAAAATTTTAGTCTTGATGTTATGAATAATTCGGTTGACATATGGAGAATGAGAGTTGTCATTTAGGTTAAGATCAAAGGAATGATAAATAGGCACTAAAAGGTTAAATGGGTGAAATTTAAGGTATAAGAACCTATAGGTAATTACATAGGTAATGTTAAAAAATTAATGTGGTATATTCGGCCATGTAGAGTATATCCTAGAGATATTATATTTAATTCCCTATAATCGGCTAAATGGGTGATACTGGTTTATAATGTTGAATTGAATTATGATTATGTACATTAGAATTAGATATAACAGAAACTATGTGAATTTGGATGTAATATTACATTCGACCTAGAGGCATTAGATGAACATTTGTGGAAATTTCAAAGTCTTGAATACTGGTGATTGTAAGATGATGTAAAAATCATTGAATTATATGTATAGGCTATTATGTTTTGTTTGAACCTCAATATGTAAACTTTTAGCCATGCGAATATGGCTTAAATGCTAAGTTTGAATTTAGCCTTATGGGTGCTTAGTTATAAGGTTCAGTAGATTTGGCCTTGATAATTCGGTTTTGATGGAGTAATAGTCTAAGTCTATTTGATTATTATGCCGTATGCCATGGCTGATCATATTTGGTGTTATGTATGTCAAATTACTAGATAATCCATGGAAACCATGAAATAGGTAAATTTTACCATAAAATAGATTCAGACAGCAGTAGTGGTGTGAATTTGAAAAATCACTAAAGATAGTAGAAATGGAATTAAATAATGAATAAATTATGGAATCCAAGATTGATGAGTCTATTTTCATATGGAAGAAGTAAAACAGATATATGAGCTATATTGTATGAGATATTTAAAATTTTGTGAAATAGGGCCAGAACGATTTCTGGATCCCCTGTTTTGACTTTGGAAATTCACCATAAATTTTACAAAGATAATTCGAGGTCATGCTTTATATGTACAGATTCCTTATTGAGTCTAGTTTTATTTGAGATAAACGGCATAGTCATTGAATCTCTGTACAGGGAGATATCTGATTCGTAATACACAGAGGTCATAGTAGTCGAACCCTGAAACAGGGGAGACTTTAACTAATAAACTGTACTAATTGGACTGACCAAAAATTCTATAAAAATATTAGTAGATAGATAGATGAGTCTAGTTTCAGGAAAAATTTACGGAATTGGATTTCGAGTTTTAGAACTCGAGATATGATTTTTAAAGCAACTGGGATGCAGTTAGCCAGCTTGTCTAGAAAATTTTAAAATGAATTGCATGAGCTGTTTAAGTAATAAATTAAACCCGTTTACACCTTGTGTTCGACTTCGGCAATGGTCTCGGGTACGGGGTGTTACATTTTAGTGGTATCAGAGCTATGGTTTAGTCGGTTCTAGGACTACCATAGCGCGTATGAGTCTAGCTGTACATGCCTTAATGTTAGTATTTGATAGTGTGATGACTTCTGACGGTTGAAAATATTGTTTTGATTAGTAAATGGAACCCAATCTAGGGAGAACCTTAGCGGATGACGTTGAAAGTGTAGCGGCTGCTCCTACGCAAGGGACACCGTCTGTTGAACCTCAATCATCCGCGAATAATCAAGATGATGGGGCAACACAAGCCTTCTTTACCATGATGAATGAGTGGGTCGCACAATATGTCCGAACTAACCCGGCTGCTCAACCATTTTCGAATTTAAATAATTCACCTTAGGTGCCTATAATACCATCAGATGCTGATCCTGTAAGGCCGAGTAAACCTCCTGTGGATTTGATTAGGAAGCGCGGGGCCGAGGAATTCCGAGCCATAACTACTGATGATGCTGAAAGGGCCGAGTTTTGGCTTGATAACACCATCCAGGTTTTTGATGAGCTGTCTTGCACACTTGATGAGTGTTTAAAGTGTGCCATATCTTTGTTACGAGACTCAGCCTACTATTGGTGGAGAACCTTGATTGCTATAGTCCCGAAGGAACGAGTTACTTGGGATTTCTTCCAGACGGAATTTCGAAAAAAGTATATTAGTCAGCGGTTCGTCGATCAAAAGCGTAAAGAATTTTTGGAACTTAAGCAAGGCCGTATGGCAGTATCTGAATACGATCGTGAGTTTGTAAGACTCAGTCGATATGCTCGGGAGTGTGTAGCTGAAGAAATTACTATGTGTAAAAGATTTGAATAAGGATTGAATGAAGATTTAAAGCTACTAATGGGTATTTTAGAGATAAAGGAATTTGTAACACTAGTTGAATGAGCTTGCAAGGCAGAAGAACTTGGAAAGGAGAAAAGGAAGACTGAAGTTGAAGCCAGGGACTTTCGTAAAAGATTGGCGGGTAAAACCTCATTCTCGGCTGTAAAGAAGTTCAGGGAAGATACTAATAAATCGAAGACGACTGCAGGGATTTCTATTAGAGAGCGACCCTCAGCGGACTCTCGAGCTACTTCGGTTGCTAGTGTGGGTAACAATCGCCAAGAAAAACCTGAATGTCCATAATGTGGAAGATGACACGTAGGTGAATGTTAGGGTAAGTCTACTAACAGGGCCTGTTACAAATGCGGTTCGAAGGATCACTTCATTAGAGATTGCACGGAACTCGATGAGAAAAATAAGATGCAAGGTGCAAGACCTAGTGGAACAATGACTAGAGGTAGACCACCGAGAATTTCAGGAGGTAGAGGTGGTAGTCAGAGAGGGACTTCTGATACGGCTGTTCAATCTGAGACTTGTGCTCCTGCTAGAGCTTATGCCATCCGCGCACGAGAGGAGGCATCCTCCCCTGATGTTATCACTGGTACTTTCACTCTCTTTAATTTAGAAGACATCACACTGTCACGGGTTTCAAAATGACATGCATTTCTAGACTCCACACATGCTACGTTTAATCTGAGAACCAACTAAAGCATAGCTCTAATACCACTAAATTTAACACCCCTAACCCATTTTCGTCGCCAGATTAAGGTTACGAAGCATTAACAAACATAACAGAACATTTATATTTAAAAAAAAGTAATTATGTAAATTCAATATTATCATTTAAAAACTCAAATTAATTCTAGTAAAAACACTCTTACAGGCATTAAATCGCATCTACAAGGCCTTAAAAATAGTTTGAGAACATTCAGGGACCAACTGGAAACAAATTAGAAAGTTTAGAAAAAAGTTCAAATTTTTGGAAAACAAGGGTCACACGACCTTGTGGCTAGACTATGTGACATAGCCCAGACTACGTGGACATTCGATGTCTGGACACACGGCTGTGTCCCAGCCCATGTGTCTACTTGTATGTATTCGGAATAGGGTCACACGACCGTGTGCCAAATCATGTTTGTATTCGATGTTGGGTCACAGAGTCGTGTTGTAGACCGTATAGAACCTGCACCTGAAATTTAAAATGACACATGGCAATGTAGGGTGTCCATGCATGGCACACAGCCGTGTGACAGCTTGTGTGCTCCTTTAATAACCCTTAAAACAAGCTATTTCAAATACCATTTCTAACCCACCAAGCCATACCATTTATAACATCTTTCAATCATATAAATCACATCCAAAGATACCTAAAATATGTCGAAAATCATGCAATAAGAAGTTAACCAATGTGAATTCATTAGACACCATAAGTCCATGACCAAAAAAATCACACACTCACTATTTAGTTACTCACTCTCAAATCATACCTCTTAGACATACTTCTTTATAAGTGTAACACCCTTTACCCGTATCCAAAGCTTGGACATGGTTCAAACATTACCGGACTTAAACTTAATTCAAACATACAAAACTGAGATAGAAATTTCTGTCCAAATTTAAAAATTTTCATTTACAAGCAAAACATCCATTATATGGACCTACGAGGCCCAAAAAACACATTGAGGATAGTTCGGGAATAAACCGAAAACTTTAAAAATAATAGGCAGACTTAGAAAATTTTCTTGATTTGGTGTAACAGCCCGGATTGGACCCTATTCAGAATAGTTGTTTTGGGACCACAAATCCAAGGTCAAAAAATTATTTTAATATTATTTTTGGTGTTTACAATATGTGTTAATGTATGTGTGAAAGTTTCGTGTGATAATTTCATCATTTGGATGTCTAAATTAAGAAAGGACTTAATCGCGTAAAATGTAAAGGATGTGTTATATTTGTTAAAGTGCTTAATTGCTATGTCTCTTTAAATGAGAGGTCCTTATGATGAAAATTGACCATGGTTATAATTAAATGACATTGATGGACATAAGTTAGTGGAATTATAATGATTTTTACAAAGGTTAAATCGGTAAATGGTTTATTAAATGATAATTAATAAAACAAAACATGCAATAAGTTTAAATTATCATCTTGTTGCTGAAAATACAAAAGAAAAAGGAAGGTTGAAGCTAAACTAGGGTTCGACCATATTTTAAGCTCAATTAGGTAAGCATTTGATCTCAGTTTTTGATAATTTCTACATTTTTATGATCGTTGCTTTGTGTTCTATCAAGCCCATGCCTAAATTTTTAATTTGGATGATGATTTTGAGTTATGCCACTGTTGATTTTGTGAGTTTTATAATGTTAGTTGATGAAATATGGAAGCTTCATGATATATACATATGTTTTGTATTGGGATTTTTGATGAATTTGATTAATTTGGGCTAAATTGTTAAAATAAGAAATTAGGGGAATAAAATGTGAATTAAATGAAATATATGGGCTTATATGAGCTAAGTGAATATTCTTCCTAACATGTGTATAAAGAAATTATGTGTATTTTGTGATTTTATGAATTAGGGACTAAAGTGATAAAATGTGAAAATGTGAGGGCTAATCTCTAAAATGCCCTAAATATGTGTTTATGGATCAAATTGAATGTTTTGTTGAATAAAAGGGTTAATTTTGAATACATATAGATCAAGAAAGGAGGAATTCAGATTTAGATCGAGGGAAATCAAATGTTATCGAGTAAACAATCAGAATTATCAATTCCGAATACGAGGTAAGTTCGTACATGATAAATGATGTTACAATTTAAGTTTTAATGCTTTGATAATGCATAAATTGTATATATTTGATTATGGTTTGAACATGATGATAAATCGACTGTGTTCGGCACTAAGTGTGCGATTCGAAATAGTTTCGGCTATAAATAGCACTAAGGGTGCCAATTAGAATGGTTTCGGCTATATGAGGCACTAAGTGTGCGATACCGAGATAGCTTCAGTTATTTGAGATGGCACTAAGTGTGCAGGATTGTTACAGCTTCGGCTAACCATTAAAGTACTAAGTGTGCGAATTCTTATAGCATGGAAAGACTTCCTAATGAATTAATGTATTTGAACGAGAGGTGAGAATGAAATGAATAAATACAAGAAAGTTCAGGTATGTACGATACCTATGTGGTAGATGATACTATGTGTATGGAGCTTGATGAAATTGTATGAACATAGTTAATGTGATGGAATAGAATTGATGGATGAATTGTGAACTATTAAGTGTTTATTATTTGATGTTTCGTGTTATTTAAACTGTTGATTATATTCAGTGCGAACTTAGTAAGCTTTAAAGCTTACTGTGTGAAATGTTCTCTATTTTACTGTAACACCCCAAACCTGGCCCAAACGTTATGGCCAAATCTGGCGTGTCACATTGAAGTGTTTTGGCGAAAACCTTATTTTCATTGAAAACCCTTCCTTAAAAGTTACATTTCAATTACTTAGTAAAAATACTTTTCTGTTGCGAGGGCTTTGCTTAAAACATTTGACTTAAGAAAACTTATCCTTTAAAACTTTAGTTGCGGAAACATACTATTAAAAGAAAACTATAGCTTAGAAAATCCATGTTCCACTTCTTATAATTACAACGCATGAATTTAATAATCCAAAAATAATAAAAGGGGGAGGCCTTATTACAATCCATACTAAATGAAAATTACTTAATAACCAAATAACTTATATACTTTTAAAAACCAACCCAAATTGTCTTGCTAGCTGGCCACCCAAAGTCCCTCTAGACATCGAACCTCCTACGAAGCATCACCTGAGAAAAATAACAGAGGGGGGGGTGAGTTTTCGCAAACTCAATGTGTACAACCCTCGACAAGTAATAAGCATTCATCATTCATCATAAAGTCATACATGCAATACAGTGCAACCCACCCCAATAATCCATCTGCTACACACCAACTCCGTCCCCCGGTATACACCATGTGGGGATATAAATATCGACCCACCCATCCGATACACTCCAATGGTAGCCCGGTTGTGGAACTACCTTCATTGCAGGAAGCTGCCAATCACATATTGGGCTTAAAAGCTGTCGGTGGATCCATGGTTGTCAAGCAACCATGCGACCCTCATATACTTCCTTGTTCCATAATTCCCAACCCCTATGCAACCTAAGCAGAATATCATATGTATGTAGAAGTTATAAATGTAACATCCATAAATCTTACATTCAACACTTAGGGGTATTTTGGTCATTTTCGCCCTTAGGGGCATTTCGGTAATTTTCTTTTATTATGGGTCTTTACTTACCTTGCCCCGTTAACAAATCCTGTGAGCTAAGATGAACGAATACTATGCACCAGGTAGGATTCCAGAGAAGAGGAGGTGGGTCATTAAGATCGCTTAAGTACCAAGCTCTCCCTAGATCCAATCCTAGACATGCATATACCCGTTGCCACACCTTAATCCTATGACTTGTCCACGGTCCTTTAGAAATTAATTAAGGTTTATGCAGTCATCATATACTAGGCCTACAACCTCTTACAAAGCCCATACAAATCCACATACCTATATATGGCCCACAGGCCTAATCTCTTTCATATGGCCCATTAGGCCCATTCACATTTACGTGGCCCATTAGGCCCATTCACATTTACGTGGCCCATTAGGCCCAAATCACATTTACAGTCATGCTCACATACAATTTTCCATCACATAGCATAAATTATCCATTTTTGCCTATTATGGGCCCCACAGCCCATCGGGCCCATTTAGCCTATTCCGGCCCGTTTGTCCAATTCACAACCCAAGTCTATGGAATCACCCATGGGCCTCAAGCAACCTATCGATTTCCCCCTTGCGAGTGTTCGCAAACTCGTAAGACTACTGTAGCCAAACTTTCAGCTTTTTGTCATTTCGACTTTTCGGCATTTCGGCTTTTCGGGATTTGCCGATTACTTGTGTGTGCGGTGTATGTACACACCTGGTAATAAAACGTGTTGAAATTTCCTTAGCCCTGAACCTGCAATTGACATCATTCTTCAATTAATCGCATGCTTGACACATATCTCTACCAAAACCGAAACCTCACCTTTCACCTTACCTTGCGCGACAAGTTATAACAGCCTCTTTTTTAATCACTAACCATGATCAATTCCTAGATCTGCACCAATCTTAACTAGTAACACCAAAATAACAGGTGACTTGTATCCAACACAAGTCCCCTTTACCTTAACTATGGCCATTTGGCCAACTAAAATCAAGAACACTTACCTTGGTCTCTCTCCTGAGGAGCAAATCGGCAGAGATCCAAATATTGAGATTCGATACCTATTCCCACCCAAAATCGATTAGAAGAAGTGAGGGACAATAATTGATACTTAGCAAAACAAACCTATTGGAAGAGCGAACACTTATACTAGAATCGACTGAGTGGAAAGGGTAGTGGCGGCACCAAAGGTATTCAGCCAAAGAGGTGTTCGGCCCCTTGAGATTTGTATGGCAACAAAAGATTATTCAGCACCAAAGGAAAAAAAAGAAGAAGTCAGCTAAACCAAAAGACAACAAATATTGTGTAGAGGAAGGAGGGGAAATCGGCACAAAGAAAAGAAAGTAAAGCAAAGGGTTTTCGGCTTTTAGCGAAAAGGGTTTCTGGCAACAAGGTGAAGGGAATTCGACATTAGCCTAGCCACCTCCCACTCGGCACCTATTTATAGCCCACTATAGCCGAATTTCTCAAGCCCAAGTCCCCAATTCAGCTCCACCTCATCCTTACTCCTCATCTCCTCGTTTTTCTCCTTGATAGCCCCTTGATCCTCTCCTCAAATTTATCCTCTTATCACTCCCTACAGAGTTCAACTCCAATGCCACATCTATCCATCTTTTAAGCAAAAATAAATCCCTCTTTTGAGCAGAATGGGATTCGAACCCCAAACCTCTGACACTAGTAACACACCACTTATCCCCTGGGCCAACAGGCTTCTTTCTGTCCAATTCTCCCTTCATTTATTCAAAAGCCCACCTACATGCCATCAGGGTTCTTTTAATAATTAAACTATAATTTCTTTTACCCCTAGGTTTGAAATCAAACCTTGACCAAGTCCTACCATCACATAATTAATACTTAACCGGACATGCCAAACATACAAAAAGAGAAAATTTGAGATTTCAGGATTTTTAGGTTTTGGGATTTTTAGGGCGTTACATTTACAGTGTTATAAAGCTAGCTCGGATCCGGGGATCGTCAGTGGCTCATTCACACTATCGGACATCTATTTTGGTACCATTTTGAAAGTTTTGTTTATGGTATATGGCGTGTATAGGCTAGAAGTATTTGAATATGTTTTGTAATGTGTATATCATGCCATGTGATATGGCTAGATTATGGTTGAACTTATAGTTTGATTTTGATATATGACATGTGATGCAAAAATGATATGTTTTGTGTATATATATGACCTAGTGAGAAATGGTCAATTTGGTAAGTTGGTAATGTGATTTAGTTATAGAAATGTTATGATTTTGGCATGAGATTGGATGTGAAATATTAAAATAAGGATATGTTAGAATATATGAGTTTGCTATATGATTTTTGGTATGTTCGGAATTGGTTAAAAAGGATGAAAT
The DNA here is from genome assembly GCF_007990345.1 of Gossypium hirsutum. Classification (NCBI taxonomy): domain Eukaryota; kingdom Viridiplantae; phylum Streptophyta; class Magnoliopsida; order Malvales; family Malvaceae; genus Gossypium; species Gossypium hirsutum. The sequence goes on along the minus strand of NC_053424.1, from coordinate 81,502,190 downwards.
TTGTTGTTAATGAAATGGAAAGAATGATGTATGTTTTAGTTGTGAATTGGTTGAGAATCTGGTATAAAATGTTTGGTTTTGATCATGTAGGGAGGACCCAAAATTAGGGTGGCAAATTGGCCTTGTAAATGGCCTACTTTTGTCCACACGGGTAGAGACACGAGCGTATGTCTCAGCCGTGTGTAACACACGGATATGTTACACAGTGGTGTGTTCCCTTGGGTGCCCTACGAATTAAAGTCAGTATAACCTACAATTTTGACACGGCCTAAACACACGGGCGTGTCTATCGGTCATGTGTGGCACACGGGCTGGCACATGGGTGTGTGGTCGGCTGTGTGACCCAAGTCAGTAGCCTCTCTAATTTTCACATGGCCTGGCACACGGGCGTGACTTGTGGCCATATGGACAAGTTAGTATGTATGCCTTGTTTTGCCACGGCTTAGACACACGAGTGTGTCTAATGTCGTGTGAGGCACACGGCCTGCTCACACAGGCGTGTGACCTTTATAACTATGAAAAATGTTTAAGTTTTAAAAAATTTTGTATGAGCTCGGTTTAGTCTTGACCCATTTCTGAAGCATGTTTAAGGTCTCGATGACCTAAGAAAGAGACTTTATGTTGAGTTTGATTATGATATAATGAAGTATGATGTTTAGATTGTGAAATGAATTCGAAATGTTTCGATTGTCTAGTAATGCCTCTTAACCCTAGTCTGGCGATGGATACGGGTTAGGGGTGTTACATTTGGTTGGTATCAGAGCTACGGTTTAGTTGATTCTAGGACTAACGTAGCAAGTGAGAGTCTAGCTATACATGCCATATATATAACTATGATAGTGTGATGATTCTTGATATTTGAAATGTATTTTTCATATAGCAAATGGATCCTAAACGAGCAATAGCTGATGATGTTGAAAGCAATGCACCTACTTCCGCTCAAGGAGTAGTACCGATTGAATCTAGGCCGATATCTAGTAGTCAAGGATGAGAGGCTAAGCAAGCCTTCTTTTAAATGATGACTGAATGGTTCACAAAATTCATATGAACGAATCCAGCTGCTCAACAACCTCCACCCCACCTGTTCCTGAACAATTCCTGGTTGTACCACAAGTAATAGATCCGATTCGATTGAGTAAACCACCTGTTGATAAGATTCATTAACACAGGGCTGAAGAGTTTCAAACTACAGTTGATGATGATGCTGAGAGGGCTGAGTTCTGGCTTGAGAACACTAGCTGAGTATTCGATGAATTGTCCTGTACTTCAAAAGAATGTATAAAATGCTTAGAATTCTTGCTTAGAGATACTGCATATCACTGGTGGAAAACGTTGACATTGGTGGTTTCTAGGAAATGACTTGGGAATTCTTTTAGACTGAGTTCTGAAAAAAGTACATGAGATAGAGATTCCTCAATTAGAAAAATAAAGAGTTTCTGGAATTGAAACAAGGCCGGATGACTGTTACTGAGTATGAAAGAGAATTCATACGTTTAAGCAAATATGCCTGGGAATATGTGTCTACTGAAGAGATCTTGTGTAAAAGATTTGTTGATGGATTGAACAAAGACATAAAACTATTAGTTGGGATACTTGAATTGAAAGAATTCATAGTACTGGTTGAGAAGGCCTGTAAGGCCGAAGATCTCAGTAAAGAAAAAAGAAAAGCTGATTCAGAGGCTAGAGATTCGAAGAAGCGATCGATGGCTAAATCTTATCATTCTTTGTCGAAGAAATCAAAAGATTACTTTAATCGATCGACAGCTTCAACGGGATATCAGAGTAGAGATCACGAGAAGTAATACACTAATCGTAAAGCTCAAACCACATCAGTATCGAGAGTTGGTAACACAAAAGACGCTAAGCCTGGGTGTCAACAATGTGGAAGACAACATTTTGGTGATTGCTGGGGGGAAAAGTAATAACAGGGCTTGTTACAGTTGTGGTTCACGAGATCACTTTATAAAAGATTGCCCAGAGTTAGCTGAAAAAGATAATGCTCAGAAGATGAGGTCAAGTAACATTGTAGATAGAGGTAGACCACTGAGAAACACGGGAAATGTGAGTGGTAGTAGAGGTGTGATGCGAGACACTACAGCGAGATCTGATGCTAGAGCACCTGCACGAGATACGCTATTCGAGCACATGAAGAAATGTCATCTCCAGATGTTATAACTGGTACTTTCACACTTTATGATACTTTTGTGATTGTATTTATAGGTCCAGGATCAACACATTCATATATATACATGAACTTAGTGAAAAGTAAGACATTGCTTGTAGAGTCTATTGAATTCATGATTAGAGTATCGAACCCCTAGGTAAGAGTGTTTTAGTTGACAAAGTGTTCAAGGATTGTCTGTTAATGTTTTGAGACAACTATTTTCTGGCTGATCTGTTGCCATTTGACTAGTTTGATATAATCTTAGGTATGGATTGGCTAATATTGCATGATGTTGTTGTGAATTGCAAACGAAAGATGATTAATTTGAGATGTTAGAGTAATAAGATTATTCGAATTGAATCAGATGTTTTGAACGGATTGCTAGCTGCGATTTCAATGATGTTAGCTTAGAAATATGTGAGAAAGGATTGCGAAGCTTTTTTAGCTTATGTGCTTGACATGAAAGTGACTGAAATGAAGATTGAATCTGTGCCAGTTGTTTGTAAATATCCAAATGTGTTTTCTGATGAGTTACCGAGTTTACCTCCGATCCGAGGAGTTGAGTTTGGTATCGAATTAATACCAGGAACTACTCTGATATCGATAACTCCGTACAGAATGGCACCAACTGAATTAAAAGAGTTGAAAGCTCAGTTGCAAGAATTGACATATAGAGGCTTCACATGACCGAGTTATTCTCCTTGGGGTGCACCAGTTTTGTTTGTGAAAAAGAAAGACGAAACTATAAGAACGTGCATCGATTATCGATAGCTCAATAAAGTGATGATCAAGAACAAATATCCTTTACCGCAGATAGATGATTTGTTTGATTAGTTGATAGGGGCTACAGTGCTTTCAAAGATAGATTTGAGATCTGGTTACTATCAGTTGTGAGTGAAAGACTCTGATGTGCCAAAAACTGATTTTCGAATAAGGTATGGACACTATGAGTTTTTAGTTATGCCTTTCGGATTAACAAATGCACCTGCTATTTTTATGGATTTGATGAACATAATTTTTAGACCATATTTAGATCGATTTGTTGTCATATTCATTGATGATATTTTGATTTATTCATGTGATGAAACTGAGCATGTTGAACATTTGAGAATAGTGCTACAGACATTGCGAGATAAGCATTTATATGCGAAGTTTAGCAAATGTGAATTTTGGTTACGAGAAGTCGATTTTCTGGGACATGTTATGTCGACATCTGGTATCTAAGTTGATTCGAGCAAGATTTTAGCTATTTTGGATTGGAAGCCTCCGAGAAATGTTTCTGAAGTCCGCAATTTTTTGGGACTTGCTAGTTAATATTGCCGATTCGTAAAAGACTTTCTATGATTGCGACTCTGTTTACAAAATTGCTTCAGAAAGATGTGAAATTTGATTGGTCTAAAAAGTGTCAGAAAAGCTTTGATCAGTTGAAAGCCCTATTCACTGAAGCTCCGGTGTTAGTACAACCAGAATCGGGTAAAGAATTTGTGATCTATAGTGATGCTTTGTTAAAGGTCTGGGTTGCATTTTGATGCAGGAAGGCAAAGTTATAGCTTATGCCTTGAGACAATTGAAGCCGCACGAAAAGAATTACCCAACACACGATCTGGAATTGATAGCTATAGTGTTTGCGTTGAAGATTTGGCACCACCATCTATTTGGTGAGAAATGTTACGTTTATTCTGATCACAAAAGCTTAAAATATTTGATGACTCAGGAAGATCTGAATCTACAATAGCAGAGATGGTTAGAATTGTTAAAAAATTACGAACTTGTAATTGACTATCATCCGAGAAAAGCAAATGTTGTTGCTGATGCTCTAAGTCGAAAATCAATGTTTGCATTGTGTGTGATGAATACTCAGTTAACTTTGTTTGATGATAGTTCGATTTTAGCTAAGTTGAAAGCGAGAGCCATTATTTATTCCACAGATTTACGAGGCTCAGAAGATTGATGATGAATTGTTAGCAAAATGGGTTCAATGTGATTTGAATATTGATTCAGAATTTCGTGTTGATAATAACGATTGTTTGAGATTCTGAGGTCAGATTTGTGTTCCAAGAAATCCAAATTTGATTCATATGATTTTGAAAGAAGCTCATAATAATCGTCTATCTGTTCATCCGGAAGTACAAAAATGTATAATAATCTGAAACAGCTTTATTGGTGGCATGGTATGAAACAAGATATCTCAAAATTTGTTTCGAAATGCTTAATTTTTCAACAAGTTAAAGTTGAGCATCAGGTTTTGTCTGGTTTACTTCAATCGATTATGATTCTAGAGTGGAAATGGGACAGAATCACAATGGATTTTGTATCGGGTTTACTTTTGTCACCGAGTAAGAAAGATGCAATCTAGGTTGTTCTTGATAGATTGACTAAATTGGCTCATTTCAACCGGGTTCGTACAGATTAGTCATTTGATAAGATTGTTGAGTTACATTTTCAAAATTGTGAGATTATACGGGGTTAAAGAAGCTACGTGGGAACCCGAGGATGCTATGAGAAAACAATACCCAAACCTATTCACTGGTAAGATTTTCGGGGACGAAAATCTCTAAGGGGGAGAGTTGTAAGAGCCTGATTTAGACCCTATTCGGAGCAGTGGTTTCGGGACCATAAATTCGAGGTTAAAAAATAATTTTAATATTATTTTTGGTGTTTACAGTATGTGTTAATGTTTCGTGTGATAATTTTATCATTTGGATGTCTAAATTAAGAAAATGACTTAATCGCGTAAAATGTAAAAGATGTGTTCTATTTGTTAAAGTGCTTGTAACACCCCTCGCCCGTATCCAACGGCAGGACAGGGCTTGAGGTGCTACCGAACTTAAACTCAACGAACAATAGAAAATCGGGCCATAAAATTTTAATCAATTTAAAACTTTTCATTTCATATGCAAACTGTCCCTTAATTGGGCTTACGAGGCCCAAAACATACATTCGAGGTGGTTCGGGACTAACCCGGGGCTCAAGAAAAACTTAAAAAATTTTGTGCTTTAAGGTTCCATACACTTGTGTGGGTATAGGGCACAGGCCCGTGTGCTTGGGACACGCCCATGTCCTGCACCCATGTGGCCAATTTAATTTTTACAATTTTTCATAAAACAAGTGCAGACTTCACACGGCTTAGACACACGCCCGTGTCCTTTGCTCGTGTCCTTTCACACGGCCACAACACGCCCATGGCACAACCCATGTGCAAAAACCTGGGTATTCTATTTCTAATGTCAGTATCATATGACCATGGTACACGCCTGTGTACTAGGCCGTGCCCTCCACACAGCTGAGTCACACGACCATGTCTTTGCCCGTGTGACCCTTACCATGCATTCTGACTTGAAATTTCTAGGTCCAAGGGATGCACAACCTTCTCACACGCCCATGGGTTGACCGTGTGTCACACACAGCCTAGACACACGCCTCTGTGTCTACCCGTGTGGATAATATGAGACTATCTACCAAGCCTATTTGCCACCCTAATGTACCTATTTTCACGTCAATACCAACCAATACCAAAACAAGCATAATAGACATTCATTCAACCGTGAAGTTGCATCTTTTATAGACTCAAAATGAAAGCCCTCATTCAAGGCTTAATGTAAAGAGTAGAATCTATTCTAGGCCAACACATTTGATCAATTCTCAAAGACACAAAATAATAAGGTCTAGCCCTATACATGCCATAATCAAAAATATAAATCCAACTATACCAAATATTACGACTGATAGTGTGATTGATATCTCTAACTTCAAGGGATCCTTGAGCAAGTAAATCGACACTGAAAGAAAAGGGAAAGGAAGGAGAGTAAGTATAAAGCTTAGTAAGTTACATATAAATAAATATACCACAACAATTTCACCTCTAGTGAACATACTAAGAGCACAAAGATAGGCATAAGCTTGACTTACTCATTACCGTCTACTCTAGTCACATTTTCTATTTTGTGCTCATACTCATGCATACCAAATAGGTACCTGTACCACTCACAACATTCTTATACTTTTCTTATTAACTCACTTCCATAACTTTTAAAGTTGAGCCTTTTGGAATACTATCGGATATTCTATAAGCCTCAAACATGGGTTAAGTTGCGGATGCCATGTCCCAGATATGGTCTTACACTAGCTCTTGCGTATCCATGTCGATGCCATGTCCCAGACATGGTCTTACACTGACATGTCTCGTAGCTGATGCATGTCCCAGACATGTCTTACACTGGCTTATGTCTCGAGGCCAATGCATGCCCCGGACATGTCTTACACTAGCACTCGTCTCAATGCCGATGCCATGTCCCAGACATGGTCTTACACTGGCACACAAATTACCGAAATCTCATAGCATGAATATCCGGTTTGTTTCCTAAGGTTTTAACGGGGTCTTTCTACTATCTCAATTATTACTAAGCATTCTCAATTCACAATTTAGCAATTCATGCTATATCAATTCAATGATAATGCAAATACATGTATTAACAAGGTAGATATATTATTTACATACAACTTACCTCGGATTACAAAATGTACTCGACTAGTCGGTTTAGTCGATTTGCTTGGCTTTCCCCCGGTCTAGGTTCGAATTTGGTGATTCTTGATCTATAACAGCAAAATGCACTCATTTAGTCATTAAACACAATTAGGAAATCTAAAATTTACATTTTAGTTAAAATAACCATTTTGCCCCTATGCTCGAAAATTAATTTTTATCAAATTTCCTTTTATTCTAGGCCTATCCGACCCCTTTTTACTCTTATAGTAACCTCAAATTCTCACTATTTCATGCACTTACCACCTATTTTGCAACTTATACAAAGTAGTCCCTTTAGGTGTTTTCATGCTAACACCTTTCACAAAAGTTGTTTAGAACTTTTCTAAGATTCATTTTCTTCCATAAAATTTTAGGAAACAACATAAACTCTCTTATTGTAAATTCCTAGACTTTTCACCATTTTTTCAAGATAGTCCTCTCATTTGAAAGCCCATGATACAAGCATGCCAAAAATGTAAAAATCATCAAGATCACGTACATTATGAGAGGAAAAAGTTACTGAAAATTTTCAGCTTTCAAACCTCCATATTTGCTAATATTTTTGGTGGGGAGAAGAGATGGAGAAGAAATAAATTGATAGCTAAGCTCATAGGTATTATTTTATCACAAGATTATGTCATCAAGTCACCTAACATTGACCTTTTAACTAAATTTGCTTCCTATGGCCGACCACCTTGTTTCTAGGGGTCTAGTTGCTCTTTAAAAGCCCCTAATTTTGGTTCTCTAGCTATTTAACACATCTTGGTACTAAAATGAAACTTTTTCCTTTTATGCGATTTAGTCCTTTTTCGCAATTGGGCTCTCAAACATTAAAATTGACTCACCAAATTTTTCATGCACTAATATAATCTTGACATGACTCCATAATAGTAATAAAATAAATTTTATAACTTTGAATTTGGTCCTGAGACCACTTTTCTGACTAGGCCCTAAATCGAGCTGTTACATTTCTCCCTCCTTTAGAGATTTTCATCCTAAAAAATCTTACCGGTGAATAAGTTCGAATACTGCTCTCTCAAAGACTCTTCGGGTTACCATGTGGCTTCCTCAACTCCATGTCTATGCCACAAAACCTTCACAAGTGATATATTCTTATTTCTTAACTGTTTGACCTCTCGAGCTAAGTTCTTGACTGGCTCCTCACCATAAGTCGTATCCGGAAGAATCTCAACTTCAGTTGGCGCGATTACATACGAAGGGTTTGATATGTACCGGCGTAACATGGACACGTGAAACACATCGTGAATCTTTTCTAACTCTGGTGGAAAATTTAAACGGAAGGCGACAGGCCCTACTTTCTCAGTAACCTCATAAGGTCCTATGAAACGAGGACTCAACTTGCCCCTTTTACCAAACCTGAGGACTTTCCTCCACTAGGAAACTTTCAAAAATACTTTATCACTAACTTTAAACTTAATTTCCTTTCGTCTCAAATCCGCGTAAGAGTTTTGTCTATCCGAGGTAGCTTTTAGGCAGTCATAAATCACTTAACTTTCTCCTCCACCTCTTTGACCAAATCGACCCCGTGAATCTGATTCTCTCTCAACTCAGTCCAGTATATGGGCGTTCGACACTTTCGCTCGTACAAGGCCTCATAAGGCGCCATATTTAGACTCGACTGATAGCTGTTGTTATAGGCAAATTCAACCAATGGAAAGTTTTTTTCCCAACTTCCTTGAAATTCAAGAACACAACATCTCAACATGTCCTCTAAGATCTGTATCACTCTTTCCGACTGTCTGTCAGTTTGAGGATGAAATGTCGTGCTGAAACTCAACTTGGTTCCCAAAGCCTCTTGTAACTTTTTCCGAAACCTCGAGGTAAACCTTGGATCTCTATCTGACACAATAGACAATGGCACTCCATAAAGCCTTACGATCTCAGAAATATATAAGTCTGCTAATTTCTTGAGGGAGTAATCGGTACACACTGGTATGAAATGTGCCGACTTAGTTTGTCTGTCGACAATAACCCATACCGCATCTCTCTTTTTTGGGTTACTGGCAAACTGGTCACTAAATCCATAGTGACATGATCCCATTTCCACTCGGGAACTATAATAGGTTGAAGTAGACTTGAAGGTACTTGATGTTCAGCCTTCACTTGCTGACACACTTGGCACCTGGAAACGAACTTTGAAATGTCTCTTTTCATACCCGACCACCAATACATTTTCTTAAGGTCGTTGTACATTTTTGCACCACCTGGGTGAGCAGATAAACAACCACCATGTGCCTCACTCAAAATCTTCTGAGTAAGTTCATTGTCCTTGGGTACGCAAAATCTGTATTTGAACATTATGAAATCCGATTCAATTTCTGACTCACACTGATTTCTCTTGGCTTGCAACTTCTCATCACCTTTCTGAGCTTCTCGAATTTCATGAAGAAAAGTCAGTCTGGCTCTCAACTCTGCTAGGATCGAATCATTATTAGATACAGTTAACTAAGTGTTCAAGACTCTCAAGGGAAACAACGACTTCCTACTCAAGGCGTCGGTGACTACATTCGCCTTTCCTAAATGATAGTCAATAATCAATTCATAATCCTTTAACAGCTCTAACATCAGCGTTGTCTCAAATTCAACTCCTTTTAGTCATCAAGTACTTTAAGCTCTTATGGTGGGTGAATACCCAACATTTCTCTCCATACAAATGATGTCTCCAAATCTTCAGCGCGAACACCACAGCTGCTAGTTCTAAACCATGGGTCAGATAATTTCTCTCGTTTGATTTTAGCTGTCTCGAGGCATAGGCTATAACCTTGCCTTCTTGCATAAGCACAACCCCAAACCATTTAAGAAGGCGTCGCTCAAAATCACAAATTCCTTGCACGACTCTAGTTGCACTAACACTGGGGCTTCCGTACAAAGTCTTTAATCTCTCAAAACTTTGCTGACACTTTTCTGTCCATCCAAACTTAACATCTTTTTGCAGTAGCCTAGTTATCGGGGTAGCTATCATAAAAAATCCATTTACAAACCGTCTGTAGTATCCGACCAAACCCAAAAAGCTTCAAACCTCTGTTACATTCCTCGGTGGTTTCCACTCCACAATAGCAGAGATCTTATTTGGATCAACTCGGATTCCGTCACCCGACACAATATTTCCTAGAAACCCGACCTCTTTAAGCCAAAATTCACTCTTGCTGAACTTGGCATATAATCATTTGTCTCTCAAGATTTGCAACACAACCCTCAGATGCTCTGCATGCTCTCTCTCATTGCGCAAATAGATCAGTTTGTCATTGATAAAGACGACAACAAACTTATCCAGATACAGCCTGAATATACAGTTCATCAAATCCATAAATACCGTTGGGGCATTAGTCAAACCAAAAGGCATGACAAGAAACTTATAATGCCCATATCTTGTCCGAAATGCAATCTTTGGCACATCTCACTCTTCAACCCTTAACTGATAATAACCAGACCTCATATCGATCTTAGAAAACATAGTAGCTCCCTTCAACTGATAAAACAAATCGTCGATCCTTGGTAAAGGGTATTTGTTCTTTACTGTCAGTTTGTTAAGTTGCCTATAGTGAATGCATAATCTCAACGGCCCATCTTTATTCTTCACAAAGAGTACAGAGAAAAGCTCGGTCTCGTAAAGCCCTTCTCTGTCAAATCTTGCAACTGTGCTTTCATCTCTTTCAGCTCCGTTGGAGCCATCCTATACGGAGTGATTGAGATAGGTGTCGTACCAGGAACCAATTCAATTTCAAACTCGACCTCTCTCACTAGAGGTAATCCAGATAATTTCTCTAGAAACACGTCCGTGAACTCGCAGACTACCGGCACTGATTCAATCCTTAACTCTGTCTCTTGAGTATTCAGCACAAAATCTAAATAAGCCTCATACTTCTTTTTTAAATATTTCTCAGCAGTCAATGACGATATTACTACAGGCAGATTTTCTGACTCACCTGGTCCAACTCGAAGAACATTCTCATCTTCATATCTCAACTCTATTACTTTTCGTCCACATTCTACTGCAACACCATGAGAGGCCAACCAATCCATCCTAAGGATTACATCAAACTCCTTAAATGGCAACAACATCAAATTTGCCGGAAAATAATGGCCTCTAATTTTCAAAGGACAATTTCTACATACTTGCTCCACTAAAACATGCTTGGGTTAGACACTTTTATTACAAACTCGATAGACTCTACTATCATATTCATACGAGGTATTAATTCCATACACATGTAAGAGTGGGTAGATCCCAGGTAAATTAAAGCAAGAACAATTATATCACAGATAGAAAAGGTACCCATGATCACATCGGGAGACTCTGCTGCCTCCCGGGCACGTATAGCATAGGTCTCCGTTGGCGCTCTACCTTCAGACCTCACCATGGCATCTCTTGACTCGCCTCTACCACTAGTCCTACTCTTGGGGTTCTTTTGTGGCCTACTCTTCAAGGGAGCACTACTTGCTTTCATATCTTCTTTTCTTCCTCTCTCGTCCATCTCAGGACAATCACAGATAAAGTGGTCAAGTGACCCACACTTGAAACAACCCCTCTCATTTACTCGGGATTCGCCTAAGTGACGTCTTCCACATTGTGGACACTCTTGCCTACTTGGCCGAGTGCTACCAACACTAGCAACCGAAGTAGTCTGGGCTTTAGATGTCATATTCTGTTGATTCTTGTTTCTCTTCAAATACCCCACCGAAGCATTCGATTGGGTAGTAAATTCTTTTGATCTCTTTGATGAGGACTGATGTGCTTTCCCCATCTGTCTTTTCTTTATATCTCGCGACTCAATGGCAGCTTTCCTCCTCTCTTTTACCAGCTCTTCCGCTTTACACGCTCTCTCAACGAGCACCACAAATTCTTTTAATTCCAGGATACCTACAAACACTCGAATATATTCATTAAGGCCATCCTCAAACCTCTTACACATGGTAGCTTCAGTGGATACACATTTCCACACATACTTGCTGAGTTTCACAAACTCACACTCATATTCCATCACAATCTTATTACCCTATTGCAAATCTAAAAATTCCTTCCTTTTCTGGTCTATAAACCTCTGGCTAATGTACTTCTTTTTGAAATCTTCTTGGAAAATTTCCCAAGTTACTCTTTCTCTCGAGTCATCATCTAAGCTAGCCCAGAATTCCTCGGCCTTTTGTTTCCAGATCTTGTCAACTGAAGGCTTCTCTCTTCTAAACATGTCCGCACCTTGCGGAGCTACCAGGGCATACTGAGGAAACAGAGTAGGTGGGGGAGGTGGAGTGTTTGGGTTCACACGAACAAACTCTGAATACCAAGCATCCATCATTTGGAGGTAGGCTTCTCTAGCCCCTTCGCCTTGGCCCATACTCACGGGCTCACTCTCTACTAGCGCGGTCCCCTTAAGCCGACACATTACTTTCCACGTCATCCGCCGTGGTTCTATCATGATCCATCTACTATGTAAGAAAAACATAATTTATAATCGTCAGAAATCTTTACACTATCAATATATATTTATGGCATGTATAGCTAGACTCGTGCTCTAGATAGGTTAGTCCTAGAACAGACTAAACCATAGCTCTGATACCACTAAATGTAACACCCCTCGTCCCGCATCCAATGGCAGGATAGGGCTTGAGGTGTTACCGAACTTAAACTCAACCAATAATAGAAAACCAGGCCATAAAATTTTGATCAATTTAAAGCTTTTCATTCCATATGAAAATTATCCCTTAATTGGGCTTACGAGGCCCAAAACATACATTCGAGGTGGTTCAGGACTAAACCGGGCCTCAAGAAAAACTTAGAAAATTTTGTGCTTTAAGGTTCCACAGGCCCGTGTGGGTATAAGGCACATGCCCATGTGCTTGGGACATGCCCATGTCCTGCACCCGTGTGGCCAATTTAATTTTTACAATTTTTCATAAAACAAGTGCAGACTTCACACGGCCTGGACACACACCCGTGTCCTTTGCCCGTGTCCTTTCACACGGCCACAACACGCCCGTGGCGCAGCCTGTGTGCAAAAACCTAGGTATTCTGTTTCTGACATTAGCATCACACGACCATGGTACATGCTCGTGTACTAGGCCGTGCCCTCCACACGGTTGAGATACACAGCCGTGTCTCTACCCATGTGACCCTTACCATGCATTTTGACTTGAAATTTCTAGGTGCAGGGGACGCATGGCCTTCTCACATGCATATGGGCTGACCGTGTGTCACACATGGCCTAGACACACGCCCGTGTATCTACCCGTGTGGACAATATGAGGCTATCTACCAAGCCTCTTTGCCACCCTAGTGTACCTATTTTCATGTCAATACCAACCAATACCAAAGCAATCATAATAGACATTCATTCAACCGTGGAGATGCATCTTTTATAGACTCAAAATGAAAGCCCTCATTCAAGGCTCAATGTAAAGAGTAGAATCTATTCTAGACCAACAGATTTAATCAATTCTCAAAGATACAAAATAATAAGGTCTAGCCCTATACATGCCATAATCAAAAATATAAATCCAACTATACCGAGTATTACAGCTGATAGTGTAACACCACTCACCCATATCCGACACCGGGATTGGGCTCGAGGCGTTATTGGGAGTTCATGTTCATAAACATATTAAATCAAGTGACTAAGTTGTGCTCCACTTTAAAACTTTTCAAATGTGTAAATTATTTCCCTAAAACAAGCCTTCGAGACCTAAAACATGCCTAAAGGCAGTGCGGGACAAAACTGAGAACGTTTGATAAACTTTGGGCACCTTGGAAAATTTCTTTTAACTTGAAGTGTCACATGCTCGTGTGACTTGTGACATGCCTGTGTAATCACCCCGTGTCCAAGACTTGAGCATTCTATTAAGTTCACACGGCCAAGACACACGCTCGTGTGTCTAGCCCGTTTTCATTTAACAGACTTACCATTTTAGATGCAGGGGACACACGACCATGCCATATGCCCACGGGTGTGGCCCGTGTGTCACACACGGCCTAGGAACTCGCTCGTGTACCCAACCGTGTAGACCCTATTAGGCTATTTTTCAAGCCTATGGTCACCCCTTTTTAACACTTATACTTAATGAATATTAAAAGCAAAGTAAAACATAATTATGCTCTCATAAATGATCATTGCAAAAACTCATTGCATGGAAACCTCATATCATCGGTTTTGTACATGCTAGGTTATTTCCCATCTTGTATTTATGTGTTGTCATACCACTTTTATACATTCAAGATTGGCTCATTCTTATGACTCATTGCCAAATGGAATTCAACCATCACAGACGATTATAAACTTGCATGGAAATTTTTGTAGGTCATAGCCTACTTCAAAACAAGCTGATCTCTATGGCCATAAACAAAAAGATAGATTTATCTTTACAAGCCTTCATTTAGAAAATCAAATGACACATATAACAAAATACTCAAAAGTCCTATACATGCCATTGAACAATTTAGAAATGTCTTTATACCAAAGCTAGTTTGTTTGATAGTATGAGTGACTCTCCAACCGTCTTCCAATCTTTACGAGTCCTCGAGCTCTGTGAGAGATAGGGAAAAGAGAGGGGTAAGCATTTTAATGCTTAGTAAGCTCTAATAATCAGAAAGTAAACTTACCAAATAACTAGCATGCAATCAAATTGGGCAATAAATTCAATGAGCATAGGATGGCTTCCCTATCACTTACACTCAATCAATGAGTTAGCCACAAAACAATGCACTATGAAAGTTATCTTAGATGAACTCATCATTCAACATATCATTTGTATATATATATCACATTAATCTCGTTTAGTTTTTAGGAAATCTCGATGGAATATCCATTTACTGTCAATTCATACAATGATCGTTTCAGATATGCACTCCCACGAACCTCACATCTTATGGCGGGATAACCAGTCCAGGCTAAATCCCCCATTTTATGAAGTCATAAGGTGATGTCAGGATTACAAGTCCAGGCTAAATCCCTTATAACAAAAACCACTTTTATTCATCTCGGATCTAAATTACCAGTCCAGGCTAAATTTAGATCCTAATCGGATTACCCGTCTAGGCTAAATCCACAATGCACACATATTCTTCGGGAGGCTCGACCATTCAAAGGAACACCCGTCCGGGCTAGATCCTTTTATAAATGAGATCAACAAATTACCTGTCTGGGCTAAATCCTTACTGCAACACATGCAGGACCTCATTACACATGTCAATCATGGTTTATCCATCGAATTCCCTTTTTAACCTTAACCGAGACATTTATCACAATTCATACTTAAACATGCATTTTATATAATTTCATGTTATTAATAAATGCAATCATCAGTCATTCATAAATCATATAATTAGGCACATTGAGTGTTTACTTTAAGTTTTCTGAACTTATCTGGTATTCGTTTCGATGTTGTGTTTCGGTTATTCTGAAACCTTTCGTTTTCCTCGATTGACCTCTAGAATTTGTTCCTCGGGGTCTATAACAATAAAAATAGATCATTATCACTCCACATTATATATTTCAAGTCTAAATTCCACCCCCGGTCCAAATGACCTTTTTTCCCCTAAACTTTCACATTTTTACGATTTTGTCCCTAGGCTCGTATAATGAAACGCATGCAATTTCTACCTTACTCAAGCCTAGTCGAACACTTTTGCCTCTTATGGTAGCCCACATATTCCATTATTTTCACATTTCTACCACACATTTTGCAACTTTTGCAAAAAGGTCCCTTTAAGGGTTTTTCATGAAAATCACCTAGGAATAGTTGTTTAACACACCTTAAAATTTCATATTCCTCCATAAAACATCAAAATACAAGTAACTCATGCATGGGTAAATTTTTTAACATGAACCCTAGCATGAAATATGGGTAGAAATGGAGAGAGTGAGCTACAGGGATCTCAAAATTAAAAGGAACATTAAAAACGGGGCTTGGGAGCACTTACTAATGAGCTTGAAAAGCTTGGAAACCCTAGCTATGGTGTCTTAGGAATTTTGACTGGACAAGGGAGAAGAATGGCTGATTTTTGCCTTCTTTTTCCCATTTTATTTCATTAATATGCCAAATGACCAAAATACCCTTATGCCCTTTCTTTGAAATTTCATCCATGCAAGCCCATTTTTGTCCAAAAACTTAGAAATTGGGAAAATTTCTCCCCAAGACCTTTTATTTTATAATCTAAAACAATTTTATGCAAATTTCTTCTAGAATCCAAGTTTTGCAATTTATTCAATTTAGTCTCTAATTTTCCAATTGGGAACTTACTCAATGAATTCCTTCATGAAACTTTAACACATGGATATTCTTATATTCTAAGCCTCGTAATAATCATAAAATAAATATTTTGATGTCGAATTTGTGGCCCCGAAACTACTATTCTGACTAGGCCCTATTTTGGGATGTTACATTTCTCCCCCTTGGGGACTTTCGTTCTCGAAAGTGTTACCAGTGAACAGATTCGGATATTGGCTTCTCATGGTTTCTTCTCGTTCCCATGTAGCCTCCTCTACACAATGTCGATGCCATAAAAATTTTACTAAGGCCACATCTTTATTCCTTAGCTGTTTAACCTCACGAGCCAATATCTTAACTGGTTCCTCTCCATAGGTCATGTCTAGTCGAATTACAATATCAGTTGGCGAAATCACGTGAGAGGGGTCTGATCGGTATCGCCTTAACATAGATACGTTGAACACATCATGAATCTTTTCCAGGTCAGGTGGCAATGCCAAACGATAGGCTAACGGTCAAACTCTTTAAATTATCTCGTACGGCCCGATAAATCGCAAACTCAGTTTGCCTTTCTAGCCAAATCTCAACACCTTTTTCCATGAAGACACTTTTAAGA
>NC_053424.1:81392489-81485166 GCF_007990345.1 Gossypium hirsutum | reverse complement strand
GACATAAATGTATTTTTAATAATAAATGCATGCATCATACCAAAAAATTTTAGTTCCTTAGGAAAGTTAGGCATGCATGAAGTTTGCCTTTGAAACTAATTTTGAGGAACTAATATGCGATAATATTTGTATTTTTGTAACCTTGAAATTTTGTCATATACTATATGAATTTATTAACTTGCTCATTTATACTTTTTTAATATTTTCCAACACTAGACTCAGTACTATTTAAGTATTTCTTTAATATTTGGGGTTGAATGTATAAATGCTCTAAAACTATATTAATAGTAAATGCTTCAAATTAAAAAATAAGAGCGATTTTAAATAATTATAAGGTTGTGAAGCAAGAAGTTGATTATTAAATATTTTGAGTCCCCAAGGAGAATTAAATCCCAAAATAGGGCTAGTCGAATAGTGGTTTCGGGACAAATTGAATCAAAATATTTATGATTATTACAAGGCTAGAATAAATCCATTTTAAAGTTTCATGAGGAATTCATGAGTAAGTACCCAATTGGAAATTAGGGACTAATTAATAAATAAAAACATGGATTCTAGAAGCAATTGCATGAATTTTTTTTAGATTATAAATAGAAGTTGGGAGCAATTTTCCCATTTCATGTTTTTGACAAAATGGCTTGCATGGATGAAATTTCAAAGAGGAGGTTGGGCATTTTGTCATTTGATATTAAGGAATAATGGTAAAGGAAATTAGCCATTCTTCTCCCTTGTCCAGCCAAAAATCTAAGACACCATAGCTAGGGTTTCCAAGCTTTTCAAGCTCATTAGTAAGTGCTCCCAAGCCCCGTTTTAATGTTCCTTTTAATTTTGAGATCCCTGTAGCTTACTCTCTCCATTTCTACCCATATTTATGTAGGGTTATGTTTAAAAATTCCCATGCATGAGTACTTGTATTTGTGTTTTAGGAATATGAGTTGAGTGTGTTAAAAAACTTTCCAGTGATTTCATGAAAACCTTGAAGGATTTTGCAAAAGTTAAAATGTGTAGAAATGTGAAAATAATGGAATATGTGGCTACCATAAGAGGGAAAAGTTTTCGGCTAGGCTTGAGTAAGGTAGAAATTGCATGCGTTTCATTATACGAGCCTAGGGACAAAATCGTAAAAATGTGAAAGGTTAAGGGCAAAACGGTCATTTGGACCGGGGGTGGAATTTATACTGAAATGTATAATGTGTAGTTTTAATGATCTATTTTATTATTATAGACCCGAGGAACAAATTCTGGAGGTCGATCGAGGAAAACGAGAGGTTTCAGAATAACGAAACACGACATCGAAACGAATACCAGGTAAGTTTGGATAACTTCAAGTAAACACTCATGTTCCTAATCTATGATTTATGAATCATGATGATTGCATTTATTAATACATGAAATTCTATGAAATGCATGTTTAAGTATGAATTGTGATAAATATCTCGGTGAGGTTAAAAGGAATTCAATGGATAAACCATGATTGACATGTGTAATGAGATTGCATGTTTGCAGTAAGGATTTGCCCAGACGTATCTGTGATCTATTTATAAAGGATCTAGCTCGGAGGTTTCCTTGAATGTCGAGCCTCGAAGAATATTTTGATTTGATTTAGCCTGTACGGTAATCCGATTAGGATATGAATTTAGCTGGATTAATTAATTAAGATAAGAAGTGTTGTTGTTATAAGGATTTAGCTGATGGATCTGACATCACCTATGAGTTCATAAAATGGGGTATTTAGCTTGACTGGTAATCCGCCATAAGATATGAGGTTCGCGGGAGTGCATATCTGAAACGATCATTGTACGAATTGACTGTAATGGATATTCCATTGAGATTTCATCGAAAATCAACAAGATTAATGTGATATATATATACACAAATGAGATGTTGAATGATGAGCTCATCTAAGATAACTTTCATAGTGCATTGTTATGTGACTAACTCATTGATTGAGTGGAAGTGATAGGGAAGCCATCCTATGCTCATTGAATTTATTGCCCAATTTGATTGCATGCTAATTATTTGGTAGTTTACTTTCTGATTATTCGAGCTTACTAAGCATGAAAATGCTTACCCATCTCTTTTCCCTATCTCTCACAGAGCTTGAGGACTCATAAAGATTGGAAGACGATTAGAGAGTCAACATACTATCAAATAGACCAGCTTTGGTATAAAGACATTTCTAAATTGTTCAATGGCATGTGTAGGTCTTTTGAGTATTTTGTTATATGTGTCATTTGATTTGCCAAATGAAGGCTTGTAAAGATAAATCTATCTTTTTGTTTATGGCCATAGAGATCGGCTTGTTTTGAAGTAGGTTATGACCTACAAAATTTCCATGCAAGTTTATAATCATGTGCGATGGTTGAATTCCAATTGGCAATGAGTCATAAGAACAAGCCAATCTTGAATGTATTAAAGTGGTATGACAACACATAAATAGAAGATGGGAAATAACCTAGCATGTACGAAACCAATGATATGAGGTTTCCATGCAATGAGTTTTGAAATGATCATTTATGAGAGCATAATTATGTTTTACTTTGTTTTTAATATTCATTAAGTATAAGTGTTAAAAGGGGGTTACCATAGGCTTGGAAAATAGCCTAATAGGGTCTACACGATTAGGTACACGGGCGTGTGCTTAGGCCGTGTGTGATACACTGGCCACCCCCGTGGGCGTATGGCATGGTCGTGTGTCCCCTGCATCTAAAATGGTAAGCCTGTTAAACGAACACGGGCTAGACAAACGGGCGTGTGTCTTGGCCGAGTGAATTTAACAGAATGCTCAAGCCTTGGACATGGGGTGCTTGCACGGGCGTGTCCCAAGTCACACGAGCATGTGACACTTCAAGTTAAAAGAAATTTTCCAAGGTGCCCAAAGTTTATCAAACATTCTCGGTTTTGTCCGGCACCGCCTTTAGGCATGTTTTAGGTCTGGAAGGCCTGTTTAAGGGAAAGGATATACATATTGAAAAGTTTTAAATTAGAGCGTAACTTAGTGACTTGATTTAATACGTTTATAAACGTGATATCCTGGTAACGCCTCGAGCCCTATCCCAGCGTCGAATACGGGTGAGCTGTGTTACATTTAGTGATATCAGAGCTACGATTTAGTCAGTTCTAGGACTATCGTAGAGAGTATTGAGGTTTGTTATACATGCCATTATTTGAATATTGATAGTGTGACGTCTTCTAACTGTTTAATTGTTTTCAATATAGTGAATGTCTTCCAATCAAGCATAAGATGAGTCCGAGGAGTCGAGAACCGTGCTCCAGTTTCCATACAACGAGTTGTATCTAGTACTGAAGGCCGAGAAGATGCCCTAACTGCCTTCTTTCATATGATGGACGAATGGTTTGGGGATTACCTGAGGAATCGCCTTAACATACCAAGACCTCCCTCGCCCCCTAACCAACCTGATAAGGATGTGCCATGAGGTATGGCACCGGCAAGAACTGGTAAAGCCCCTGTTGATAAGCTTAGAAAGTATGGGGTTGAGGAATTTAGAGCTAAAGTTGATGATGATGCTGAAAGAGCTGAGTTTTGGCTCGAGAACACTACACGGATGTTAGATGATTTGTCGTGCACACCTGAGGAGTGTTTGAAGTGTGTCGTGTCCCTCCTGAAAGATACTACGTATCATTGGTGGAAGACTGTATCCTCGATAGTGCCAAAGGAAAATATCACTTGGGATTTCTTCCAAGAAGAGTTTAGGAAGAAATACATTAGCCAACATTTTATAGACTCGAAGCGAAAGGAGTTCCTGGAACTCAAACAAGGGAACAAGAATGTAGTAGAATACGAACGAGAGTTCGTGAGGCTAAGTTAGTACGCAACTGAATGGGTCCAAACCGAGTCGAAAATTTGTAAATGCTGTAAGGAAGGTCTGAATGAAGAAATTAAGTTGTTGATTGGGATCCTGGAAATATGGGAATTTTCCGCATTGGCTAATCAGGCCAAGAAGGCCGAGGAGCTTAACAACGAAAGAAAGCAAGCAAAGAGAGGGGCCCGAGTCGCGAGCAAGAGGTCCAGTGGTAAAACACTCTCATTTCCCACAAAGAAATCAAGGAGCCAACGAGAACACTCCATTTCATCAGTAGGACATTCGGGTAGAACGAGAAGCTCTAAACGACGAAGCCAAAAGTCTTCCTCCCCGATGGTAATTAGTGTGGGGAGTGTAGATGATCAAAAGCCGAAGTGTAAGAGTTGCAACAAATTTCACTACGGAGAATGCCAAGTGAAGAGCGATTCATGTTTCAGATGTGGATCTCTTGACCACTTTCTCAGGGACTGCCCAGAACGAGCGAGAAAGAAGTGGAAGTAGCCCCGAAGTCGAGTACTCCCATTTCACGAGGTAGACCTTTGAGATATCCTAGAAGTGCCAATGGCAGTCGACTTGCAGCTAAAGACGCTACAAAACTAGAGGCTCGAGTCTCGACAAGAACGTATGCGATACGCGCCCGAGAAGAAGCCTCTGTTCCTGATGTTATCACAAGTACTTTTTCTCTTTTCGATATATGTGTTATTACCTTAATTGACCCGGGGTCAATGCATTCATACATTTACATGAGCTTGGTATCTAGAATCAACATACTCATTGAGCCTACGAAATTTATTATTAAAGTGTTGGACCCACAAGGCAGATCAATCATGGTTGATAAAGTCTGTAAGAATTGTCCTTTGACGATTCAGGGTCATTATTTTCTGGCTAATCTTATGTTGTTACCATTTGATGAATTTGATGTAATACTTGGTATGGATTGGTTAGCATTGCATGATGTAATTGTAAATTGTGGTAGTAAGTATATTAAATTGAAATGCCCAGATGGTGAGATTCTACGGGTTGATTCAAGAGAGTTGGGTATGCCTCCAGTTGTGATCACGGCAATGGTTGCTTAGAGATATATGAGAAAAGGGTATGAAGCCTACCTTGCAATTGTATTGTACACTAAGGAAACAGAGTTGAAGATTGAGTCTGTGCCTATAGTATGTGAGTACCCAAATGTATTTCCAGAAGAATTAGCTGGATTACCTCCTGAAAGGGAAATAAAATTTGGTATTGAACCGGTGCCAGGGACACCTCCTATTTCAATTGCTCCATATAGGATGGCACCAATTGAACAGAGAGAGTTGGAAGCACAGTTGCAAGAGCTGATGGATAAGGAAGAAAGATAGTTCGATGAGGTTATGTATAGATTACCGCCAACTGAACAAGGTAACTATCAAGAATAAGTATCTTTTACCAAGGATCGATGATTTATTCGATCAATTGAGAGAAGCCACCGTGTTCTCTAAGATAGACTTGAGGTCTGGCTATTATCAGTTGTGAGTTAAAGAATCGGATGTACCTAAGATAGCTTTCAGAACGAGGTACGGTTATTATGAATTTCTCATCATGCCGTTTGGGTTAACAAATGCACTGGTCGTATTCATGGATCTAATGAATAGGATCTTCAGGTCATATTTGGATAAGTTTGTCGTTGTGTTCATTGACGACATCTTGATTTATTCCAAAGATGATTCAGAATAAGTAAAGCACTTGAGAATTGTGTTGCAGACTTTGCGGGAAACGTAGCTGTATGCTAGGTTTAGCAAGAGTGAGTTTTGGCTTCAGGAAGTTGGATTTTTGGGTCATATTGTTTCAGGTGAAGGCATCTGAGTCGATCCAAGTAAGATTTCTGCTATCGTCGAGTGGAAACCACCTAAGAATGTAACTGAAGTTAGAAGCTTTTTGGGCTTAGCCGGTTACTATTGAAGATTTGTGAAAGGATTCTCAATGATAGAAACTCCGATGACAAGATTGTTAAAGAAAAACGTTAAGTTTGAATGGACAAAAAAGTGTCAACAAAGATTTGATAGGTTAAAGACACTATTAACTGAAGCTCCTATTTTAGTATTGCCTGACTCGGGAAAAGAATTAGTAGTCTATAGTGACGCATCCTCAAATGGACTGGGTTGTGTACTTATGCAAGATAACAAGGTAATAGCCTATGCTTCACGACAATTAAAGCCGCATGAGAAGAACTGTCCTACACACGACCTAGAACTTGCCGCCATCATTTTTGCTTTGAAAATTTGGAGGCATTTTCACTGACCACAAGAGTTTGAAGTATTTGATGACTCAAAAAAAAATAAATTTGAGGCAGCAGAGGTGGCTAGAGTTAATCAAGGATTACGAACTGATTATTGACTATCACCCGGGAAGGCGAATGTGGTCGCTGACGCGTTGAGCAAAAATCCTTGTTTGCATTAAGGGCTATGGATGCTTGTATGGAATTGCTTGATGATGGTTCAGTCTTGGCTGAGCTAGAGGCTAGGCCGACATTCTTTTAGAAAATCTATGATGCTCAAACTAATGATGATGACTTGCAAGCTAAAAGAACTCAATGTGAGTCATGTATTGAATCAGATTTTCGGATTGGTTCTGATGGATGTTTGATGTTCAGAGATAGGGTTTGTGTACCCAAAAATAATGATCTTATTCAAAAAATTTTGCAAGAAGCACATAACAGCCGTTTGTCACTTCACCCGAGAAGTACCAAGATGTACAACGATTTGAAGAAAATGTACTGGTGGAATAGCATGAAAAGAGATATTTCTGAATTTGTGTCGAAATGCCTAGTATGTCAGCAAGTTAAAGCTGAACATCAAGTGCCTTCAGTTTTGCTACTGCCTGTGACGATCCCCGAATGGATGTGGGACAGAGTTACTATGGATTTCGTGACAGGATTGCCATTGACTCCGAATAAGAAAGATGCAGTATGGGTCGTAGTAGATAAGTTGATGAAGTCGGATCATTTTTATTCCGGTGAGGACAGATTACGCCCTCAATAGATTGGTCGACTTGTACATTTTTGAGATTGTAAGATTGTATGGGGTACCACTGTCGATAATTTCCGACAGAGCCCCGAAGTTCACATTGAGATTGTAAAAGAAATTACAAGAAGCCTTGGGTACGAATTTAAGCTTTAGTACAACTTTTCGCCCTCAGAAAGATGGTAAGTCTAAGCGGATGATTCAGATTCTTGAGGATATGTTGCGATGTTGCATGCTTGAATTTTAGGGTAGCTAGGAAAAATATTTGCCGCTAGTAGAATTCGCCTACAACAACAGTTTTTAGACAAGTTTGGCACCTTATGAGGCCTTGTATGGCAGGAAGTGCCGAACTCCATTGTACTGGACAAAACTTAAGGGAAATCAGATTCATGGAGTTGACTTGATTAAAGAAACTGAAGAGAAAATTAAAGTGATACTAGACTGTTTGAAAGCGGCATCGGATAGGCAAAAGTCATATGCTGATCTGAAAAGAAAGGAAATTGAGTTTCAAGTTAGAGATAGAGTATTCTTAAAAGTGTCTTCATGGAAAAAGGTGTTGAGATTTGGCTAGAAAGGCAAACTGAGTTTGCGATTTATCGGACCGTACGAGATAATTTAAAGAGTTTGACCGTTAGCCTATCGTTTGGCATTGCGACCTGACCTGGAAAAGATTCATGATGTGTTCAACGTATCTATGTTAAGGCAATACTGATCAGACCCCTGTCATGTGATTTCGCCAACTGATATTGTAATTCGACTAGACATGACCTATGGAGAGGAACCAGTTAAGATATTGGCTCGTGAGGTTAAACAGCTAAGGAATAAAGATGTGGCCTTAGTAAAATTTTTATGGCATCGACATGGTGTAGAAGAGGCTACATGGGAACTAGAAGAAACCATGAGAAGCCAATATCCGAATCTGTTCACTGGTAACACTTTTGAGAACGAAAGTCCCCAAGGGGGAGAAATGTAACATCCCAAAATAGGGCCTAGTCGGAATAGTAGTTTCGAGGCCACAAATTCGACATCAAAATATTTATTTTATGATTATTACGAGGCTTAGAATATGAGAATATCCATGTGTTAAAGTTTCATGAAGGAATTCATTGAGTAAGTTCCCAATTGGAAAACTAGAGACTAAATTGAATAAATTGCAAAACTTGGATTCTAGAAGCAATTTGCATAAAATTGTTTTAGATTATAAAATAAAAGGTCTTGGGGAGAAATTTTCCCAATTTCTAAGTTTTTGGACAAAAATGGGCTTGCATGGATGAAATTTCAAAGAAAGGGAGGGCTTCAGGGCATTTTGGTCATTTGGCATATTAAGGAAATAAAATGGGAATAAGAAGGAAAAAATTAGCCATTCTTCTCCCTTGTCCAGCCAAAAATCCTAAGACACCATAGCTAGGGTTTCCAAGCTTTTCAAGCTCATTAGTAAGTGCTCCCAAGCCCCGTTTTTAATGTTCCTTTTAATTTTGAGATCCCTGTAGCTTACTCTCTCCATTTCTACCCATATTTCATGCTAGGGTTCATGTTTAAAAATTTACCCATGCATGAGTTACTTGTATTTTGATGTTTTATGGAGGAATATGAAAGTTGAGGTGTGTTAAAAAACTTTTCCTAGGTGATTTTCATGAAAAACCCTTGAAGGGACCTTTTTGCAAAAGTTGTAAAATGTGTGGTAGAAATGTGAAAATAATGGAATATGTGGGCTACCATAAGAGGGAAAAGTTTTCGGCTAGGCTTGAGTAAGGTAGAAATTGCATGCGTTTCATTATACGAGCCTAGGGACAAAATCGTAAAAATGTGAAAGTTTAGGGGAAAAACGGTCATTTGGACCGGGGGTGGAATTTAGACTTGAAATATATAATGTGGAGTGATAATGATCTATTTTTATTATTATAGACCCCGAGGAACAAATTCTAGAGGTCAATCGAGGAAAACGAAAGGTTTCAGAATAACCGAAACACGACATCGAAACGAATACCAGATAAGTTCAGATAACTTAAAGTAAACACTCAATGTGCCTAATTATATGATTTATGAATGACTGATGATTGCATTTATTAATAACATGAAATTATATAAAATGCATGTTTAAGTATGAATTGTGATAAATGTCTCGGTTAAGGTTAAAAAGGGAATTCGATGGATAAACCATGATTGACATGTGTAATGAGGTCCAGCATGTGTTGCAGTAAGGATTTAGCCCAGACAGGCAATTTGTTGATCTCATTTATAAAATGATCTAGCCCGGACGGGTGTTCCTTTGAATGGTCGAGCCTCCCGAAGAATATGTGTGCATTGTGGATTTAGCCTAGACGGGTAATCCTATTAGGATCTAAATTTAGCCTGGACTGGTAATTTAGATCCGAGATGAATAAAAGTGGTTTTTGTTATAAGGGATTTAGCCTGGACTTGTAATCCTGACATCACCTTATGACTTCATAAAATGGGGGATTTAGCCTGGACTGGTTATCCCGCCATAAGATGTGAGGTTCGTGGGAGTGCATATCTAAAACGATCATTGTATGAATTGACAGTAAATGGATATTCCATCGAGATTTCCTAAAAACTAAACGAGATTAATGTGATATATATACAAATGATATGTTGAATGATGAGTTCATCTAAGATAACTTTCATAGTGCACTGTTTTGTGGCTAACTCATTGATTGAGTGTAAGTGATAGGGAAGCCATCCTATGCTCATTGAATTTATTGCCCAATTTGATTGCATGCTAGTTATTTGGTAAGTTTACTTTCTGATTATTAGAGCTTACTAAGCATGAAAATGCTTACCCCTCTCTTTTCCCTATCTCTCACAGAGCTCGAGGACTCGTAAAGATTGGAAGACGGTTGGAGAGTCACTCATACTATCAAATAGACTAGCTTTGGTATAAAGACATTTCTAAATTGTTCAATGGCATGTATAGGACTTTTGAGTATTTTGTTATATGTGTCATTTGATTTTCTAAATGAAGGCTTGTAAAGATAAATCTATCTTTTTGTTTATGGCCATAGAGATCAGCTTGTTTGAAGTAGGCTATGACCTACAAAAATTTCCATGCAAGTTTATAATCGTCTGTGATGGTTGAATTCCAATTGGCAATGAGTCATAAGAATGAGCCAATCTTGAATGTATAAAAGTGGTATGACAACACATAAATACAAGATGGGAAATAACCTAGCATGTACAAAACCGATGATATGAGGTTTCCATGCAATGAGTTTTTGCAATGCTCATTTATGAGAGCATAATTATGTTTTACTTTGCTTTTAATATTCATTAAGTATAAGTGTTAAAAAGGGGTGACCATAGGCTTGGAAAATAGCCTAATAGGGTCTACACGGTTGGGTACACGGGCGAGTTCCTAGGCCGTGTGTGACACACGGGCCACACCCATGGGCATATGGCATGGTCGTGTGTCCCTTGCATCTAAAATGGTAAGTCTGTTAAATGAAAACGGGCTAGACACACGAGCGTGTGTCTTGGCCGTGTGAACTTAATAGAATGCTCAAGTCTTGGACACGGGGTGATTACACAGGCATGTCACAAGTCACACGAGCATGTGACACTTCAAGTTAAAAGAAATTTTCCAAGGTGCCCAAAGTTTATCAAACGTTCTCAGTTTTGTCCCGCACTACCTTTAGGCATGTTTTAGGTCTCGAAGGCTTGTTTTAGGGAAATAATTTACACATTTGAAAAGTTTTAAAGTGGAGCGCAACTTAGTGACTTGATTTAATATGTTTATGAACATGAACTCCCAATAACGCCTCGAGCCCAATCCCGGTGTCGGATACGGGTGAGTGGTGTTACACTATCAGCTGTAATACTCGGTATAGTTGGATTTATATTTTTGATTATGGCATGTATAGGGCTAGACCTTATTATTTTGTATCTTTGAGAATTGATTAAATCTGTTGGTCTAGAATAGATTCTACTCTTTACATTGAGCCTTGAATGAGGGCTTTCATTTTGAGTCTATAAAAGATGCATCTCCACGGTTGAATGAATGTCTATTATGATTGCTTTGGTATTGGTTGGTATTGACATGAAAATAGGTACACTAGGGTGGCAAAGAGGCTTGGTAGATAGCCTCATATTGTCCACACGGGTAGATACACGGGCGTGTGTCTAGGCCATGTGTGACACACGGTCAGCCCATATGCATGTGAGAAGGCCATGCGTCCCCTGCACCTAGAAATTTCAAGTCAAAATGCATGGTAAGGGTCACACGGGTAGAGACACGGCTGTGTATCTCAACCGTGTGGAGGGCACGGCCTAGTACACGAGCATGTACCATGGTCGTGTGATGCTAATGTCAGAAACAGAATACCTAGGTTTTTGCACACAGGCTGCGCCACGGGCGTGTCGTGACCGTGTGAAAGGACACGGGCAAAGGACACGGGTGTGTGTCCAGGCCGTGTGAAGTCTGCACTTGTTTTATGAAAAATTGTAAAAATTAAATTGGCCACACGGGTGCAGGACATGGGCATGTCCCAAGCACATGGGCATGTGCCTTATACCCACACGGGCCTGTAGAACCTTAAAGCACAAAATTTTCTAAGTTTTTCTTGAGGCCCGGTTTAGTCCTGAACCACCTCGAATGTATGTTTTGGGCCTCGTAAGCCCAATTAAGGGATAATTTTCATATGGAATGAAAAGCTTTAAATTGATCAAAATTTTATGGCCTGGTTTTCTATTATTGGTTGAGTTTAAGTTCGGTAACACCTCAAGCCCTATCCTGCCATTGGATGCGGGACGAGGGGTGTTACATTTAGTGGTATCAGAGCTATGGTTTAGTCTGTTCTAGGACTAACCTATCTAGAGCACGAGTCTAGCTATACATGCCATAAATATATATTGATAGTGTAAAGATTTCTGACGATTATAAATTATGTTTTTCTTACATAGTAGATGGATCATGATAGAACCACGGAGGATGACGTGGAAAGTAATGCGTCGGCTTAAGGGGACCGCGCTAGTAGAGAGTGAGCCCGTGAGTATGGGCCAAGGCGAAGGGGCTAGAGAAGCCTACCTCCAAATGATGGATGCTTGGTATTCAGAGTTTGTTCGTGTGAACCCAAACACTCCACCTCCCCCACCTACTCTGTTTCCTCAGTATGCCCTGGTAGCTCCGCAAGGTGCGGACATGTTTAGAAGAGAGAAGCCTCCAGTTGACAAGATCTGGAAACAAAAGGCCGAGGAATTCTGGGCTAGCTTAGATGATGACTCGAGAGAAAGAGTAACTTGGGAAATTTTCCAAGAAGATTTCAGAAAGAAGTACATTAGCCAGAGGTTTATAGACCAGAAAAGGAAGGAATTTTTAGATTTGCAATAGGGTAATAAGATTGTGATGGAATATGAGTGTGAGTTTGTGAAACTCAGCAAGTATGCGTGGAAATGCGTATCCACTGAAGCTACCATGTGTAAGAGGTTTGAGGATGGCCTCAATGAAGATATTCGAGTGTTTGTAGGCATCCTGGAATTAAAAGAATTTGTGGTGCTCGTTGAGAGAGCGTGTAAAACGGAAGAGCTGGTAAAAGAGAGGAGGAAAGCTGCCATTGAGTCGCGAGATATAAAGAAAAGACAGATGGGGAAAGCACATCAGTCCTCATCAAAGAGATCAAAAGAATTTACTACCCAATCGAATGCTTCGGTGGGGTATTTGAAGAGAAGCAAGAATCAACAGAATATGACATCTAAAGCCCAGACTACTTCGGTTGCTAGTGTTGGTAGCACTCGGCCAAGTAGCCAAGAGTGTCCACAATGTGGAAGACGTCACTTAGGCGAATGCTGAGTAAATGAGAGGGGTTGTTTCAAGTGTGGGTCACTTGACCACTTTATCTGTGATTGTCCTGAGATGGACGAGAGAGGAAGAAAAGAAGATATGAAAGCAAGTAGTGCTCCCTTGAAGAGTAGGCCACAAAAGAACCCCAAGAGTAGGACTAGTGGTAGAGGCGAGTCAAGAGATGCCATGGTGAGGTCTGAAGGTAGAGCGCCAACGAAGACCTATGCTATACGTGCCCGGGAGGCAACAGAGTCTCCCGATGTGATCATGGGTACCTTTTCTATCTGTGATATAATTGTTCTTGCTTTAATTTACCTGGGATCTACCCACTCTTACATGTGTATGGAATTAATACCTCGTATGAATATGATAGTAGAGTCTATCGAGTTTGTAATAAAAGCGTCTAACCCAAGCATGTTTTAGTGGACCAAGTATGTAGAAATTGTCCTTTGAAAATTAGAGGACATTATTTTCCGGCAAATTTGATGTTGTTGCCATTTAAGGAGTTTGATGTAATCCTTAGGATGGATTGGTTAGCCTCTCATGGTGTTGCAGTAGAATGTGGACGAAAAGTAATAGAGTTGAGATATGAAGATGAGAATGTTCTTCGAGTTGGACCAGGTGAGTCAGAAAATCTGCCTGTAGTAATATCGTCATTGACTGCTGAGAAATATTTAAAAAAGAAGTATGAGGCTTATTTAGATTTTGTGCTGAATACTCAAGAGACAGAGTTAAGGATTGAATCAGTGCCGGTAGTCTGCGAGTTCACGGACGTGTTTCTAGAGAAATTATCTGGATTACCTCTAGTGAGAGAGGTCGAATTTGAAATTGAATTGGTTCCTGGTACGACACCTATCTCGATCACTCCGTATAGGATGGCTCCAACGGAGCTGAAAGAGATGAAAGCACAGTTGCAAGATTTGACAGAGAAGGGCTTTACGAGACCGAGCTTTTCTCTGTACTCTTTGTGAAGAATAAAGATGGGCCGTTGAGATTATGCATTCACTATAGGCAACTTAACAAACTGACAGTAAAGAACAAATACCCTTTACCAAGGATCGACGATTTGTTTTATCAGTTGAAGGGAGCTACTATGTTTTCTAAGATCGATATGAGGTTTGGTTATTATCAGTTAAGGGTTGAAGAGCGAGATGTGCCAAAGATTGCATTTCGGACAAGATATGGGCATTATAAGTTTCTTGTCATGCCTTTTGGTTTGACTAATGCCCCGACGGTATTTATGGATTTGATGAACTGTATATTCAGGCTGTATCTGGATAAGTTTGTTGTCGTCTTTATCAATGACAAACTGATCTATTTGCGCAATGAGAGAGAGCATGCAGAGCTTCTGAGGGTTGTGTTGCAAATCTTGAGAGACAAATGATTATATGCCAAGTTCAGCAAGAGTGAATTTTGGCTTAAAGAGGTCGGGTTTCTAGGAAATATTGTGTCGGGTGACGGAATCCGAGTTGATCCAAATAAGATCTCCGCTATTGTGGAGTGGAAACCACCGAGGAATGTAACAGAGGTTTGAAGCTTTTTGGGTTTGGTCGGATACTACAGACGGTTTGTAAATGGATTTTTTATGATAGCTACCCCGATAACTAGGCTACTGCAAAAAGACGTTAAGTTTGGATGGACAGAAAAGTGTCAGCAAAGTTTGAGAGATTAAAGACTTTGTACGGAAGCCCCAGTGTTAGTGCAACTAGAGTCGTGCAAGGAATTTGTGATTTTCAGCGACGCCTTCTTAAATGGTTTGGGGTTGTGCTTATGCAAGAAGGCAAGGTTATAGCCTATGCCTCGAGACAGCTAAAATCAAACGACAGAAATTATCTGACCCATGATTTGGAACTAGCAGCTGTGGTGTTCGCGCTGAAGATTTGGAGACATCATTTGTATGGAGAGAAATGTTGGGTATTCACCCACCATAAGAGCTTAAAGTACTTGATGACTAAAAGGAGTTGAATTTGAGACAACGCTGATGTTAGAGCTGTTAAAGGATTATGAATTGATTATTGACTATCATTTAGGAAAGGCGAATGTAGTCACCGACGCCTTGAGTAGGAAGTCGTTGTTTCCCTTGAGAGTCTTGAACACTCAGTTAACTGTATCTAATAATGATTCGATCCTAGCAGAGTTGAGAGCCAGACTGACTTTTCTTCATGAAATTCGAGAAGCTCAGAAAGGTGATGAGAAGTTGCAAGCCAAGAGAAATCAGTGTGAGTCAGAAATTGAATCGGATTTCATAATGTTCAAATACAGATTTTGCGTACCCAAGGACAATGAACTTATTCAGAAGATTTTGAGTGAGGCACATGGTGGTTGTTTATCTGCTCACCCAGGTGGTGCAAAAATGTACAACGACCTTAAGAAAATGTATTGGTTGTCGGGTATGAAAAGAGACATTTCAGAGTTCGTTTCCAGGTGCCAAGTGTGTCAGCAAGTGAAGGCTGAACATCAAGTACCTTCAAGTCTACTTCAACCTATTATAGTTCCCGAGTGGAAATGGGATCATGTCACTATGGATTTAGTGACCAGTTTGCCAGTAACCCAAAAAAGAGAGATGCGGTATGGGTTATTGTCGACAGACAAACTAAGTCGGCACATTTCATACCAGTGTGTACCGATTACTCCCTCAAGAAATTAGCAGACTTATATATTTCTGAGATCGTAAGGCTTTATGGAGTGCCATTGTCTATTGTGTCAGATAGAGATCCAAGGTTTACCTCGAGGTTTCGGAAAAAGTTACAAGAGGCTTTGGGAACCAAGTTGAGTTTCAGCACGACATTTCATCCTCAAACTGACAGACAGTCGGAAAGAGTGATACAGATCTTAGAGGACATGTTGAGATGTTGTGTTTCACGTGTTAGAAAAGATTCACGATGTGTTTCACGTGTCCATGTTACGCCGGTACATATCAAACCCTTCGCATGTAATCGCGCCAACTGAAGTTGAGATTCTTCCGGATATGACTTATGGTGAGGAGCCAGTCAAGATCTTAGCTCGAGAGGTCAAACAGTTAAGAAATAAGAATATATCACTTGTGAAGGTTTTGTGGCATAGACATGGAGTTAAGGAAGCCACATGGTAACCCGAAGAGTCTTTGAGAGAGCAGTATTCGAACTTATTCACCGGTAAGATTTTTTAGGATGAAAATCTCTAAAGGAGGGAGAAATGTAACAGCTCGATTTAGGGCCTAGTCGGAAAAGTGGTCTCAGGACCAAATTCAAAGTTATAAAATTTATTTATTACTATTATGGAGTCATGTCAAGATTATATTAGTGCATGAAAAATTTGGTGAGTCAATTTTAATGTTTGAGAGCCCAATTGCGAAAAAGGACTAAATCGCATAAAAGGAAAAAGTTTCATTTTAGTACCAAGATGTGTTAAATAGCTAGAGAACCAAAATTAGGGGCTTTTAAAGAGCAACTAGACCCCTAGAAACAAGGTGGTCGGCCATAGGAAGCAAATTTAGTTAAAAGGTCAATGTTAGGTGACTTGATGACATAATCTTGTGATAAAATAATACCTATGAGCTTAGCTATCAATTTATTTCTTCTCCATCTCTTCTCCCCACCAAAAATATTAGCAAATATAGAGGTTTGAAAGCTGAAAATTTTCAGTAACTTTTTCCTCTCATAATGTACGTGATCTTGATGATTTTTACATTTTTGGCATGCTTGTATCATGGGCTTTCAAATGAGAGGACTATCTTGAAAAAATGGTGAAAAGTCTAGGAATTTACAATAAGAGAGTTTATGTTGTTTCCTAAAATTTTATGGAAGAAAATGAATCTTAGAAAAGTTCTAAACAACTTTTGTGAAAGGTGTTAGCATGAAAACACCTAAAGGGACTACTTTGTATAAGTTGCAAAATAGGTGGTAAGTGCATGAAATAGTGAGAATTTGAGGTTACTATAAGAGTAAAAAGGGGTCGGATAGGCCTAGAATAAAAGGAAATTTGATAAAAATTAATTTTCGAGCATAGGGGCAAAATGGTCATTTCGCCAAGGTTTAGGGGCAAAATGGTTATTTTAACTAAAATGTAAATTTTAGATTTCCTAATTGTGTTTAATGACTAAATGAGTGCATTTTGCTGTTATAGATCAAGAATCACCAAATTCGAACCTAGACCGGGGGAAAGCCAAGCAAATCGACTAAACCGACTAGTCGAGTACATTTTGTAATCCGAGGTAAGTTGTATGTAAATAATATATCTACCTTGTTAATACATGTATTTGCATTATCATTGAATTGATATAGCATGAATTGCTAAATTGTGAATTGAGAATGCTTAGTAATAATTGAGATAGTAGAAAGACCCCGTTGAAACCTTAGGAAACAAACCGGATATTCATGCTATGAGATTTCGGTAATTTGTGTGCCAGTGTAAGACCATGTCTGGGACATGGCATCGGCATTGAGACGAGTGCTAGTGTAAGACATGTTCGGGGCATGCATTGGCCTCGAGACATAAGCCAGTGTAAGACATGTCTGGGACATGCATCAGCTACGAGACATGTCAGTGTAAGACCATGTCTGGGACATGGCATCGACATGGATACGCAAGAGCTAGTGTAAGACCATATCTGGGACATGGCATCCGCAACTTAACCCATGTTTGAGGCTTATAGAATATCCGATAGTATTCCAAAAGGCTCAACTTTAAAAGTTATGGAAGTGAGTTAATAAGAAAAGTATAATAATGTTGTGAGTGGTACAGGTACCTATTTGGTATGCATGAGTATGAGCACAAAATAGAAAATGTGACTAGAGTAGACGGTAATGAGTAAGTTAAGCTTATGCCTATCTTTGTGCTCTTAGTATGTTCACTAGAGGTGAAATTGTTGTGGTATATTTATTTATATGTAACTTACTAAGCTTTATACTTACTCTCCTTCCTTTCCCTTTTCTTTCAGTGCCGATTTACTTGCTCAATGATCCCTTGAAGTTAGAGATATCAATCACACTATCAGTCGTAATATTTGGTATAGTTGGATTTATATTTTTGATTATGGCATGTATAGGGCTAGACCTTATTATTTTGTGTCTTTGAGAATTGATCAAATGTGTTGGTCTAGAATAGATTCTACTCTTTACATTAAGCCTTGAATGAGGGCTTTCATTTTGAGTCTATAAAAGATGCAACTTCACGGTTGAATGAATGTCTATTATGCTTGTTTTGGTATTGGTTGGTATTGACGTGAAAATAGGTACATTAGGGTGGCAAATAGGCTTGGTAGATAGTCTCATATTATCCACACGGGTAGACACAGAGGCGTGTGTCTAGGCTGTGTGTGACACACGGTCAACCCATGGGCGTGTGAGAAGGTTGTGCATCCCTTGGACCTAGAAATTTCAAGTCAGAATGCATGGTAAGGGTCACACGGGGAAAGACATGGCCGTGTGACTCAGCTGTGTGGAGGGCACGGCCTAGTACACAGGCGTGTACCATGGTCATATGATACTGACATTAGAAATAGAATACCCAGGTTTTTGCACATGGGCTGTGCCATGGGCGTGTTGTGGCCGTGTGAAAGGACACGGGCGTGTGTCTAAGCCGTGTGAAGTCTGCACTTGTTTTATGAAAAATTGTAAAAATTAAATTGGCCACATGGGTGCAGGACATGGGCGTGTCCCAAGCACACGGGCCTGTGCCCTATACCCACACAAGTGTATGGAACCTTAAAGCATAAAATTTTTTAAGTTTTTCTTGAGCCCCGGGTTAGTCCCGAACCACCTCGAATGTATGTTTTGGGCCTCGTAAGCCCAATTAAAGGACAATTTGCATATGAAATGAAAAGTTTTAAATTGATTAAAATTTTATGGCCCGATTTTCTATTGTTCGTTGAGTTTAAGTTCGGTAGCACCTCAAGCCCTGTCCTGCCGTTGGATACGGGCGAGGGGTGTTACAAGCACTTTAACAAATAGAACACATCTTTTACATTTTACGCGATTAAGTCATTTTCTTAATTTAGACATCCAAATGATAAAATTATCACACGAAACATTAACACATACTGTAAACACCAAAAATAATATTAAAATAATTTTTTAACCTCGAATTTATGGTCCCGAAACCACTGCTCCGAATAGGGTCTAAATCAGGCTCTTACAACTCTCCCCCCTTAGAGATTTTCATCCCCGAAAATCTTACCAGTGAATAGGTTTGGATATTGTTTTCTCATAGCATCCTCGGGTTCCCACGTAGCTTCTTTAACCCCGTATAATCTCACAATTTTGAAAATGTAACTCAACAATCTTATCATATGACTAATCTGTACGAACCCGGTTGAAATGAGCCAATTTAGTCAATCTATCAACAACAACCTAGATTGCATCTTTCTTACTCGGTGACAAAAGTAAACCCGATACAAAATCCATTGTGATTCTGTCCCATTTCCACTCTAGAATCATAATCGATTGAAGTAAACCAGACAAAACCTGATGCTCAACTTTAACTTGTTGACAAATTAAGCATTTCGAAACAAATTTTGAGATATCTTGTTTCATACCATGCCACCAATAAAGCTGTTTCAGATTATTATACATTTTTGTACTTCCCGGATGAACAGATAGACGATTATTATGAGCTTCTTTCAAAATCATATGAATCAAATCTGGATTTCTTGGAACACAAATCTGACCTCAGAATCTCAAACAATCGTTATTATCAACACGAAATTCTGAATCAATATTCAAATCACATTGAACCCATTTTGCTAACAATTCATCATCAATCTTCTGAGCCTCGTAAATCTTTGGAATAAATAATGGCTCTCGCTTTCAACTTAGCTAAAATCGAACTATCATCAAACAAAGTTAACTGAGTATTCATCACACACAATGCAAACATTGATTTTCGACTTAGAGCATCAGCAACAACATTTGCTTTTCTCGGATGATAGTCAATTACAAGTTCGTAATTTTTTAACAATTCTAACCATCTCTGCTATTGTAGATTCAGATCTTCCTGAGTCATCAAATATTTTAAGCTTTTGTGATCAAAATAAACGTAACATTTCGCACCAAATAGATGGTGGTGCCAAATCTTCAACGCAAACACTATAGCTATCAATTCCAGATCGAGTGTCGGGTAATTCTTTTCATGCGGCTTCAATTGTCTCAAGGCATAAGCTATAACTTTGCCTTCCTGCATCAAAATGCAACCCAGACCTTTAACAAAGCATCACTATAGATCACAAATTCTTTACCCGATTCTGGTTGTACTAACACCGGAGCTTCAGTGAATAGGGCTTTCAACTGATCAAAGCTTTTCTGACACTTTTTAGACCAATCAAATTTCACATCTTTCTGAAGCAATTTCGTAAACAGAGTCGCAATCATAGAAAGTCTTTTACGAATAGGCAATATTAACTAGCAAGTCCCAAAAAACTGCGGACTTCAGAAACATTTCTCGGAGGCTTCCAATCCAAAATAGCTGAAATCTTGCTCGAATCAACTTAGATACCAGATGTCGACATAACATGTCCCAGAAAATCGACTTCTCGTAACCAAAATTCACATTTGCTAAACTTCGCATATAA
The DNA here is from genome assembly GCF_007990345.1 of Gossypium hirsutum. Taxonomy (NCBI): domain Eukaryota; kingdom Viridiplantae; phylum Streptophyta; class Magnoliopsida; order Malvales; family Malvaceae; genus Gossypium; species Gossypium hirsutum. The sequence continues at coordinate 81,465,009 of NC_053424.1, read as the reverse complement.
ATGCTTATCTCGCAATGTCTGTAGCACTATTCTCAAATGTTCAACATGCTCAGTTTCATCACATGAATAAATCAAAATATCATCAATGAATATGACAACAAATCGATCTAAATATGGTCTAAAAATTATGTTCATCAAATCCATAAAAATAGCAGGTGCATTTGTTAATCCGAAAGGCATAACTAAAAACTCATAGTGTCCATACCTTGTTCGAAAAGCAGTTTTTGGCACATCAGAGTCTTTCACTCACAACTGATAGTAACCAGATCTCAAATCTATCTTTGAAAGCACTGTAGCCCCTATCAACTAATCAAACAAATCATCTATCTGCGGTAAAGGATATTTGTTCTTGATCATCACTTTATTGAGCTATCGATAATCGATGCACGTTCTTATAGTTTCGTCTTTCTTTTTCACAAACAAAACTGGTGCACCCCAAGGAGAATAACTCGGTCATGTGAAGCCTCTATATGTCAATTCTTGCAACTGAGCTTTCAACTCTTTTAATTCAGTTGGTGCCATTCTGTACGGAGTTATCGATATCAGAGTAGTTCCTGGTATTAATTCGATACCAAACTCAACTCCTCGGATCGGAGGTAAACTCGGTAACTCATCAGAAAACACATTTGGATATTTACAAACAACTGGCACAGATTCAATCTTCATTTCAGTCACTTTCATGTCAAGCACATAAGCTAAATAAGCTTCGCAACCCTTTCTCACATAGTTCTAAGCTAACATCATTAAAATCGCAGCTAGCAATCCGTTCAAAACATCTAATTCAATTCGAATAATCTTATTACTCTAACATCTCAAATTAATCATCTTTCGTTTGCAATTCACAACAACATCATGCAATATTAGCCAATCCATACCTAAGATTATATCAAACTCGTCAAATGGCAACAGATCAGCCAAAAAATAATTGTCTCAAAACATTAACAGACAATCCTTGAACACTTTGTCAACTAAAACACTCTTACCTAGGGGTTCGATACTCTAATCATGAATTCAATAGACTCTACAAGCAATGTCTTACTTTTCACTAAGTTCATGTATATATATATGAATGTGTTGATCCTGGACCTATAAATACAATCACAAAAGTATCATAAAGTGTGAAAGTACCAGTTATAACATCTGGAGATGACATTTCTTCATGTGCTCAAATAGCGTATCTCGTGCAGGTGCTCTAGCATCAGATCTCGCTGTAGTGTCTCGCATCACACCTCTACTACCACTCACATTTCCCGTGTTTCTCAGTGGTCTACCTCTATCTACAATGTTACTTGACCTCATGTTCTGAGCATTATCTTTTTCAGCTAACTCTGGGCAATCTTTTATAAAGTGATCTCGTGAACCACAACTGTAACAAGCCCTGTTATTACTTTTCCCCCCAGCAATCACCAAAATGTTGTCTTCCACATTGTTGACACTCAGGCTTAGCGTCTTTTGTGTTACCAACTCTCGATACTGATGTGGTTTGAGCTTTACGATTAGTGTATTACTTCTCGTGATCTCTACTCTGATATCCCGTTGAAGCTGTCGATCGATTAAAGTAATCTTTTGATTTCTTCGACGAAGAATGATAAGATTTAGCCATCGATCGCTTCTTCGAATCTCTAGCCTCTGAATCAGCTTTTCTTTTTTCTTTACTGAGATCTTCGGCCTTACAGGCCTTCTCAACCAGTACTATGAATTCTTTCAATTCAAGTATCCCAACTAATAGTTTTATGTCTTTGTTCAATCCATCAACAAATCTTTTACACAAGATCTCTTCAGTAGACACATATTCCCAGGCATATTTGCTTAAACGTATGAATTCTCTTTCATACTCAGTAACAGTCATCCGGCCTTGTTTCAATTCCAGAAACTCTTTATTTTTCTAATTGAGGAATCTCTATCTCATGTACTTTTTTCAGAACTCAGTCTAAAAGAATTCCCAAGTAAGTCATTTCCTAGAAACCACCAATGTCAACGTTTTCCACCAGTGATATGCAGTATCTCTAAGCAATAATTCTAAGCATTTTATACATTCTTCTGAAGTACAGGACAATTCATCGAATACTCAGCTAGTGTTCTCAAGCCAGAACTCAGCCCTCTCAGCATCATCATCAACTGTAGTTTGAAACTCTTCAGCCCTGTGTTAACGAATCTTATCAACAGGTGGTTTACTCAATCGAATTGGATCTATTACTTGTGGTACAACCAGGACTTGTTCAGGAACAGGTGGGGTGGAGGTTGTTGAGCAGCTGGATTCGTTCATATGAATTTTGTGAACCATTCAGTCATCATTTAAAAGAAGGCTTGCTTAGCCTCTCATCCTTGACTACTAGATATCGGCCTAGATTCAATCGGTACTACTCCTTGAGCGGAAGTAGGTGCATTGCTTTCAACATCATCAGCTATCGCTCGTTTAGGATCCATTTGCTATATGAAAAATACATTTCAAATATCAAGAATCATCACACTATCATAGTTATATATATGGCATGTATTGCTAGACTCTCACTTGCTACGTTAGTCCTAGAATCAACTAAACCGTAGCTCTGATACCAACCAAATGTAACACCCCTAACCCGTATCCATCGCCAGACTAGGGTTAAGAGGCATTACTAGACAATCGAAACATTTCGAATTCATTTCACAATCTAAACGTCATACTTCATTATATCATAATCAAACATCAACATAAAGTCTCTTTCTTAGGTCATCGAGACCTTAAACATGCTTCAGAAATGGGTCAAGACTAAACCGAGCTCATACAAAATTTTTCAAAACTTAAACATTTTTCATAGTTATAAAGGTCACACGCCTGTGTGAGCAGGCCGTGTGCCTCACACGACATTAGACACACTCGTGTGTCTAAGCCGTGGCAAAACAAGGCATACATACTGACTTGTCCATATGGCCACAAGTCACGCCCGTGTGCCAGGCCATGTGAAAATTAGAGAGGCTACTGACTTGGGTCACACAGCCGACCACACACCCATGTGCCAGCCTGTGTGCCACACATGACCGATAGACACGCCCGTGTGTTTAGGCTGTGTCAAAATTGTAGGTTATACTGACTTTAATTCGTAGGGCACCCAAGGGAACACACCACCGTGTAACATATCCGTGTGTTACACACGGCTGAGACATACGCTCGTGTCTCTACCCGTGTGGACAAAAGTAGGCCATTTACAAGGCCAATTTGCCAACCTAATTTTGGGTCCTCCCTACATGATCAAAACCAAACATTTTATACCATTTTCTCAACCAATTCACAACTAAAACATACATCATTCTTTCCATTTCATTAACAACAAATTTCATCCTTTTTAACCAATTCCAAACATACCAAAAATCATATAGCAAACTCATATATTCTAACATATCCTTATTTTAATATTTCACATCCAATCTCATGCCAAAATCATAGCATTTCTATAACTAAATCACATTACCAACTTACCAAATTGACCATTTCTCACTAGGTCATATATATACACAAAACATATCATTTTTGCATCACATATCATATATCAAAATCAAACTATAAGTTCAACCATAATCTAGCCATATCACATGGCATGATATACACATTACAAAACATATTCAAATACTTCTAGCCTATACATGCCATATACCATAAACAAAACTTTCAAAATGGTACCAAAATAGATGTCCGATAGTGTGAATGAGCCACTGACGATCCCCGGATCCGAGCTAGCTTTATAACACTGTAAATGTAACGCCCCAAAAATCCCAAAACCTAAAAATCCTGAAATCTCAAATTTTTTCTTTTTGTATGTTTGGCATGTCCGGTTAAGTATTAATTATGTGATGGTAGGACTTGGTCAAGGTTTGATTTCAAACCTAGGGGTAAAAGAAATTATAGTTTAATTATTAAAAGAACCCTGATGGCATGTAGGTGGGCTTTTGAATAAATGAAGGGAGAATTGGACAGAAAGAAGCCTGTTGGCCCAGGGGATAAGTGGTGTGTTGCTAGTGTCAAAGGTTTGGGGTTCGAATCCCATTCTGCTCAAAAGAGGGATTTATTTTTGCTTAAAAGATGGATAGATGTGGCATTGGAGTTGAACTCTGTAGGGAGTGATAAGAGGATAAATTTGAGGAGAGGATCAAGGGGCTATCAGGGAGAAAAATGAGGAGATGAGGAGTAAGGATGAGGTGGAGCTGAATTGGGGACTTGGGCTTGAGAAATTCGGCTATAGTGGGCTATAAATAGGTGCCGAGTGGGAGGTGGCCAGGCTAATGCCGAATTCCCTTCACCTTGTTGCCAGAAACCCTTTTCGCTAAAAGCCGAAAACCCTTTGCTTTACTTTCTTTTCTTTGTGCCTATTTCCCCTCCTTCCTCTACACAATATTTGTTGTCTTTTGGTTTAGCTGACTTCTTCTTTTTTTTCCTTTGGTGCTGAATAATCTTTTGTTGCCATACAAATCTCAAGGGGCCGAGCACCTCTTTGGCTGAATACCTTTGGTGCCGCCACTACCCTTTCCACTCAGTCGATTCTAGTATAAGTGTTCGCTCTTCCAATAGGTTTGTTTTACTAAGTATCAATTATTGTCCCTCACTTCTTCTAATCGATTTTGGGTGGGAATAGGTATCGAATCTCAATATTTGGATCTCTGCCGATTTGCTCCTCAGGAGAGAGACCAAGGTAAGTGTTCTTGATTTTAGTTGGCCAAATGGCCATAGTTAAGGTAAAGGGGACTTGTGTTGGATACAAGTCACCTGTTATTTTGGTGTTACTAGTTAAGATTGGTGCAGATCTAGGAATTGATCATGGTTAGTGATTAAAAAAGAGGCTGTTATAACTTGTCGCGCAAGGTAAGGTGAAAGGTGAGGTTTCGGTTTTGGTAGAGATATGTGTCAAGCATGCGATTAATTGAAGAATGATGTCAATTGCAGGTTCAGGGCTAAGGAAATTGCAACACGTTTTATTACCAGGTGTGTACATACACCGCACACACAAGTAATCGGCAAATCCCGAAAAGCCGAAATGCCGAAAAGTCGAAATGCCAAAAAGCTGAAAGTTTGGCTACAGTAGTCTTACGAGTTTGCGAACACTCGCAAGGGGGAAATCGATAGGTTGCTTGAGGCCCATGGGTGATTCCATAGACTTGGGTTGTGAATTGGACAAACGGGCCGGAATAGGCTAAATGGGCCCGATGGGATGTGGGGCCCATAATAGGCAAAAATGGATAATTTATGCTATGTGATGGAAAATTGTATGTGAGCATGACTGTAAATGTGATTTGGGCCTAATGGGCCACGTAAATGTGAATGGGCCTAATGGGCCACGTAAATGTGAATGGGCCTAATGGGCCATATGAAAGAGATTAGGCCTGTGGGCCATATATAGGTATGTGGATTTGTCTGGGCTTTGTAAGAGGTTGTAGGCCTAGTATATGATGACTGCATAAACCTTAATTAATTTATAAAGGACCGTGGACAAGTCATAGGATTAAGGTGTGGCAACGGGTATATGCATGTCTAAGATTGGATCTAGGGAGAGCTTGGTACTTAAGCGATCTTAATGACCCACCTCCTCTTCTCTGGAATCCTACCTGGTGCATAGTATTCGTTCATATTAGCTCACAGGATTTGTTAACGGGCCAAGGTAAGTAAAGACCCATAATAAAAGAAAATTACCGAAATGCCCCTAAGGGCGAAAATGACCAAAATACCCCTAAGTGTTGAATGTAAGATTTATGGATGTTACATTTATAACTTCTACATACATATGATATTCTGCTTAGGTTGCATAGGGGTTGGGAATTATGGAACAAGGAAGTATATGAGGGTCGCATGGTTGCTTGACAACCATGGATCCACCGACGGCTTTTAAGCCCAATATGTGATTGGCAGCTTCCTGCAATGAAGGTAGTTCCACAACCGGGCTACCATTGGAGTGTATCGGATGGGTGGGTCGATATTTATATCCCCACATGGTGTATACCGGGGGACGAAGTTGGTGTGTAGCAGATGGATTATTGGGGTGGGTTGCACTGTATTGCATGTATGACTTTATGATGAATGATGAATGCTTATTACTTGTCGAGGGTTGTACACATTGAGTTTGCGAAAACTCACCCCCCTCTGTTATTTTTCTCAGGTGATGCTTCGTAGGAGGTTCGATGTCTAGAGGGACTTTGGCTGGCCAGCTAGCAAGACAATTTGGGTTGGTTTTTAAAAGTATATAAGTTATTTGGTTATTAAGTAATTTTCATTTAGTATGGATTGTAATAAGGCCTCCCCCTTTTATTATTTTTGGATTATTAAATTCATGCGTTGTAATTATAAGAAGTGGAACATGGATTTTCTAAGCTATAGTTTTCTTTTAATAGTATGTTTCCGCAACTAAAGTTTTAAAGGATAAGTTTTCTTAAGTCAAATGTTTTAAGCAAAGCCCTCGCCACAGAAAAGTATTTTTACTAAGTAATTGAAATGTAACTTTTAAGGAAGGGCTTTCAATGAAAATAAGGTTTTCGCCAAAACACTCCAATGTGACACGCCAGATTTGGCCATAACGTTTGGGCCAGGTTTGGGGTGTTACAGTAAAATAGAGAACATTTCACACAGTAAGCTTTAAAGCTTACTAAGTTCGCACTGAATATAATCAACAGTTTAAATAACACGAAACATCAAATAATAAACACTTAATAGTTCACAATTCATCCATCAATTCTATTCCATCACATTAACTATGTTTATACAATTTCATCAAGCTCCATACACATAGTATCATCTACCACATAGGTATCATACATACCTGAACTTTCTTGTATTTATTCATTTCATTCTCACCTCTCGTTCAAATACATTAATTCATTAGGAAGTCTTTCCATGCTATAAGAATTCGCACACTTAGTACTTTAATGGTTAGCCGAAGCTGTAACAATCCTGCACACTTAGTGCCATCTCAAATAACTGAAGCTATCTGGGTATCGCACACTTAGTGCCTCATATAGCCGAAACCATTCTAATTGGCACACTTAGTGCTATTTATAGCCGAAACTATTTCGAATCGCTCACTTAGTGCCGAACACAGTCGATTTATCATCATGTTCAAACCATAATCAAATATATACAATTTATGCATTATTAATGTAACAGCCCAAAATTGACCCTAGTCGGGAAGTGGTTTCGGGACCACAAAACCGAGTTACAAGAAATTTTTTTTTTTAATTTTAATTGCATAGATTAAATGTGGTAGTGTATGTGTGGAAATAATAAAGGTCTAAAATTAGCCTTAGGAATGTGGATTTTCATGAAAGGACTTAGTTGAGAAATGTAGAAAAGATGATAGATGAATTATAAGGATTAATTAATAATAGGGTGAGGAAGCATGGCTTTGCATGTCAAATTGCCCATAAAATTCATGGTGGCCGGCCAAGGAGTGATGATGCTCCACTCATTCTAATTTAATATGTTTTCTTTGGTGAACAAATGATGGGGATAATAATAGAAAAGGGAACAAAAAAAAATGGGTGTCATACTTGCCATCTCCTAGCCGAAAAACCAAGAAAAAGAAGGGGAGAAAAAAAAACTTGGAAAGAATTCGGCCATTGCTTGTGCCTAGGGGGAGTGTTTGATGTTGTGGCATGAAAAATGAGGGAGTTTGAATGCTTAATAAGGAGGGAAGAAGGAGTGTTCATGTTTTCTTCCTTTTGCAATTGTTCTAACTAGAGGAAGAAGAGGAAGCAAGATTCGGCCAAGGTGGTCCTTTAGACCAAGGTATGTTCAATGATATTTTTGGAAGCTTACACTACCTTTGGGGTGATGAGTCTAGATTCTATCTATTCCATGGTTGGATTTGGGGTTGTTGGAGAGTTAGGATTCGGCTAAGGAGTTTAAAAAAAAATCTAGTTGATACCTTGATGCTATTAGCATGCTAGTTATATGGATGTGTTAAGTTGCTTGTTATGTTAGCATGAAAGTTGAAAATTGTTAAGCTATTTTGTTGGAGGTGCCGAACTTAGGAATAGGAAGAGAATGAGTATTCGGCTAACATAGTGGAAAGGTGGTGTTGCCGATTGCTAGATTTAGACTAGGGGAGTGGCTATAATGGGCATTAAGATGTGGAACTTAAGAAATGTAGTTATATGTGGACTTACATGATGTTACAAATAGATGTGAAAATATGCTAGATTAGGAAAACTCGATTAAGTGTTCATGAGATGAAATTAGGTGTTTAAATGATGTTATAGTTGACATTGTACATGTATACATGCATTTCGGCCATGGTCTTTGCTTGAATTTGAGATTTGTAATGTGATTTTCCTAAATTGTCTATGAATTTTTGGTTGTTGATTTCATGGTAATGGTATATTGAATCCATGAAAATTTAGTAAGGTTGCATTCGGCAACTTGCTTGGAATTAAAAATTGATGTCTAAGCTTAGGTGATTTCGATGATGATATATATATATTCATAAGTATATTTAGTTGATTCGGCTTTGGTAGTTGCATGAGGTTATTAGCCGAATATACTAACATACATATACATGTGAAATTGGATTGTAAATATTTAGCAAGGTGGTTAAACTAGTTAAATTATTGATTTAGCTCAAGGAGCTAAAGGAGGTGAATCGAGCAAAGGCAAAGAAAAGGTTATCGAGTAGCCGAGTTGGAACCGTCTTACCCAACACGAGGTAAGTCATTAAGCATGTAGTTGGTATTAATTCAAATGGTCATAATGTGTATGTATTGATGCTGAATGGAATGAATAAATATACATATATATATGCATGTACGTATGTGATGATGAAATCGTTGAATGAAAGAAAAGAGGTAAGATGTACTGAGTTGTTGATCTCGGCACTAAACGTGCGGGATAACCATTTATGACCATGAGATTGGCGCTAAGTGCGCGGGATTAAATTGTACAGCACTAAGTGTGCGATTCGACTATGTTGCACTAAGTGTGCGAAATGAATATGATGCACTAAGTGTGCGAATTGACCATGCGGCACTAAGTGTGCGAGTTTGACTATGTAGCACTAAGTGTGCGATTTGATTACGTAGCACTAAGTGTGCGAGTTGATTATATAGCACTGAGTGTGCGGACTCAATATACAATCGTGAATCATTATGGACACTATGTGTGCGACACTATTGAGTCGATCGCGGACAGCGGATCGGGTAAGTGTCTTGAGTACATGGCTAATATGCGCTATGCTTATACTTGGTGTTGAGCTCGGTAAGTTGAACCTATGTGATAACTATACTTGAAGTCACGTACATAAAATTTATCGTAGGATGGGTGAAAGGCCGTTTTGTTGTTTGATTGTAACGAAAATAAATTGATTTATGAAAATGCTTCAATGTCCTATTGATGAGTATATGGATTGTGAATGCATGAATTGATATGAAATTGAATCGATAGGTTGGAGGAACTATGGTATGGTTCGGTATGGATGGAGTAAATTGTCTCGTTCCATTTTGTTTCCTCTTGTGATAATGTTATTGATGGATGGTAGTGCATTGCTTATGACTTACTGAGTTATAAACTCACTCGATGTTTCCTTGTCACCCATTATAGGTTGCTTGGACTCATCTATATTTTTGCGGGGTCGGGCCGTCATCGAAGTCATCACACCGGATAGCAAGTTTTGGTACTCTCTTCTTAGTTGGCTTAGAAGAACATTTTGGCATGTATAAGCTATTACGTTGTGTTTGAATTTTGGCATGTAAACTTTAAGCCATGCGAAAATGGCACGAATGTTCGATTGAGTTGGATCAAGGGTAGGCATGAAACGGACCTAGTTACTTTCGTAACAGATGCTGGCAGCAGCAGTGTCATGAGATTGAAAAATCACTAAAAATAGTAGGAGTGGAATTAATTGATGAATAAATTATGTAATCGAAGCTCGATGAGTCTGTTTTCATGAGGAAGTAACGAAAAGATCATATGGGCAGTATATTAAGAGATAATCAGATTTTTGTGGGACAGGGCCAGAACGGTTTCTGGATTCCCTGCTCCGACTTTGGAAATTCATTACAAATTAACCAGAGATAATTAGGGGTCGTACCATATATGTACAGATTCCTCTCTGAGTTTAGTTTTCATAGAAACAAACGGCATCAGTATTGAAGCCCCGTGCAGGGAGATATCCAAGTCGTAATGGGCAAAGGTCAGTGTAGTCGACCCCTGCAACTTGGGAGACTTTGACTAATAAACTGTACTAATTGGCCCGACCAAAAATTCTAGAAAAAAATACATAGATGGGCACATGAGTCTAGTTTCTGGGAAAAATTACAAAACTGATTTTCGAGTTACGAAACTCAAGATATGATTTTTAAAACGACTAGTACACAGATTGGGCAGTGTCTGGAAAATAAATTTTGTAAGGGGTTAAAGTCAGTTAACACCTCGTGTTCGACTCCGGTGTCGGTTTCGGGTTCGGGGTGTTACATTTTATTGGTATCAGAGCTATGGTTTAGTCGGTTCTAGGACTACCATAGCGCGTATGAGTCTAGCTATACATGCCGAATGTTAATGTTTAAATGTGTGATGACTTCTGACGGTGGAAATGTTTTGTTTTGATTAGTAAATGGACCCCGGTGAAGAAAGAACCCTAGCGGATGACGTTGAGAGCGTAGCGGCTGCTCCTGCACAAGGGACGCCGCCTGTTGAACCTCAGTCATCTGCGAATAATCAAGGTGAGGGGGCTAAACAAGCCTTCTTTACCATGATGAATGAGTGGGTCGCGCAATATGCCCGAACCAACCCGGCTGTCCAACAATTCCCAAATTTGAATAATCCACCCCAAGAGCCTGTAATGCCATCAGTCGCTGATCCTGTGAGGCTGAGTAAGCCACCTGTAGACTTGATTAGGATGCGTGGGGCCGAGGAGTTCAAGGCCATAGTAACTGATGATGCCGAAAGGGCCGAGTTCTGGCTTGATAACACCATTCGGGTGTTCGATGAATTGTCATGCACACCCGACGAATCTCTAAAATGTGCTGTATCTTTGTTGCGAGACTCAGCCTACTATTGGTGGAGGACCTTGATTTCCATAGTCCCGAACGAGCGAGTAACTTGGGACTTCTTTCAAACGGAATTCCGAAAGAAATTTATTAGCCAACGGTTCATTGATCAGAAGCGTAAGGAGTTCTTGGAACTCAAGCAAGGCCGTATGACTGTATCTGAATACGAACATGAATTCGTAAGACTTAGTAGGTATGCCCGGGAGTGTGTAGCTGATGAGGTTGCTATGTGCAAAAGATTCGAGGAAGGATTGAATGAAGATTTAAAGCTACTAATGGGTATTTTGGAAATAAAAGAATTCGTAACACTAGTCGAACGAGCCTGCAAGGCGGAAGAACTTGGAAAGAAGAAGAGGAAGGCTGAATTTGAAGCTAGAGATTATCGTAAAAGATCGACGGGTAAAGCTCCGTTCTCAGCTGTAAAGAAGTTCAGGGAGGACATTAATAAGTCGAGGGCGACTGCGGGAATTTCCATCAGGGCAAGACCATCGATGGGCTCCCGAGCTACTTCGGTAGCTAGTGTGGGCAATAATCGTCACGAGAAACCTGAATGTCCCCAATGTGGAAGACGACACCTAGGTGAATGTTGGGGCAAGTCTACTAGCAGGGCCTGTTACGGATGCTGTTCGAAGGACCACCTCATTAGAGATTGCACGGAGCTGGATGAGAAGAATAAGATTCAAGGTGCAAGACCTAGTGGAGTGACATCTAGAGGTAGACCACCGAGAATTTTAGGAGGCAGGGGTGGTAGTTAGAGGGGGGCTTCTGATACGGCCGATCGAGCCGAGAACCGTACTCCTGCTAGAGCATATGCCATTCGCGCACGAGAGGAGGCATCCTCCCCCGACGTCATCACTGGTACCTTCACTCTCTTTGATACTAATGTGATTGCATTGATTGACCCTGGTTCTACTCATTCATATGTATGCGAAACCTTAGCAACCAATAAGACTCTACCTGTTGAGTCTACTGAGCTCGTAATTCGAGTATCAAACCCTTTGGGTCAATGCGTACTTGTTGATAAAGTGTGTAAGAGATGCCCTCTAATAATCCAGAATCCTGTTTTCCGGCCGATTTGATGCTTTTGCCGTTCGACGAGTTTGATGTTATTCTTGGTTTGGATTGGTTAACCGCGCATGATGTGGTTGTGAATTGCAAAAGCAAGACTATCGATTTGAGGTGCGCAAATAACGAAATAATCCGAGTTGAGTCTGCGGACTTAAGGGGGTTGCCAGCTGTAATATCAGCAATGTTGGCCCAGAAATATGTAAGGAAAGGGTGCGAAGCATACCTCGCGTATGTACTTGATGACAAGGAGTTAGAAAAGAAACCCGAATCGGTGCCGGTGGTCTGTGAATACCCGGATGTTTTTCCTGAAGAGTTACCGGGTCTGCCACCTGTTCGGGAGGTAGAGTTTGGCATTGAGCTTGTACCTGGAACTACGCCAATTTCGATCGCTCCGTATCGTATGGCACTAACCGAGTTAAAAGAGTTGAAAGCTCAGTTGCAAGAATTGACGGATAGAGGTTTCGCTCGACCGAGTTTCTCACCTTGGGGTGCACCAGTATTGTTCGTGAAAAAGAAGGACGGAACCATGAGGTTGTGCATTGATTATCGTCAACTGAATAAAGTGACGATAAAGAATAAGTATCCGTTACCGCGTATTGATGATCTGTTCGATCAATTAAAGGGAGCATCGGTGTTTTCAAAGATAGATTTGAGATCGGGTTATTATCAGTTGCGGATTCGAGATTCGGACGTACCCAAAACTGCTTTCAGAACGAGGTACGGTCACTACGAGTTCTTAGTGATGCCGTTCGGGCTCACTAATGCCCCTGCGGTGTTTATGGATTTGATGAATCGGATCTTCAGGCCGTATTTGGATCGGTTCGTAGTTGTGTTTATTAATGACATCTTGGTCTATTCAAGAGATGAGACCGAACATGCTGAGCATCTGAGGCAAGTGTTGCAAATTTTGCGGGATAAGCAGTTATATGCTAAGTTCAGTAAGTGTGAGTTCTGGTTAAGAGAGGTTAGCTTCTTGGGTCATGTGGTATCCGCATCGGGTATTCGAGTTGACCCGAGCAAAATTTCAGCCATACTTAACTGGAAGCCTCCGAGAAATGTTACCGAAGTCCGGCGCTTTCTAGGGCTCGCCGGTTATTACCGACGATTTGTCAAAGGTTTCTCGATGATAGCCACACCAATGACGAAGCTACTTCAGAAGGATGTTAAGTTCGAATGGACGGAGAAATGTCAGAAAAGCTTCGATCAACTGAAAACTCATCTGACTGAAGCTCCAATTTTGGTGCAACCCGAATCGGGTAAAGAGTTTGTCGTTTATAGTGACGCATCCCTACTTGGGTTGGGTTGCGTATTGATGCAAGAAGGTCGAGTTGTGGCCTATGCGTCGAGACAATTGAAGCCACACGAGAGAAATTATCCGACCCATGATCTCGAACTGGCCGCCATTGTGTTTGCATTGAAAATATGGCGACATTATTTGTTTGGTGAGAAGTGCCATGTGTTTTCGGATCACAAAAGTCTCAAATATTTGATGACTCAACGAGACTTAAATCTGCGACAAAGACGTTGGCTTGAGTTGTTGAAAGATTACGAGCTTGTCATTGATTACCACCCGGGAAAGGCTAATGTGGTTGCGGACGCCTTAAGCCGGAAATCACTGTTTGCTTTGCGAGCGATGAATGTACACTTGTCTGTTCTACCTGACAATGTGTTAGTAGCTGAATTAAAAGCCAAACCATTATTGACTCATCAAATTCGTGAAGCTCAGAAAGTCGATGATGAATTGGTTGCAAAACGAGCTGAGTGTGTTCCGAACAAGGAATCGGAGTTCCAGATTGATGATGATGGTTGTTTGAGGTTTAGAAGTCGTTTGTGTGTTCCAAGGAATTCGGAACTCATTCCGATGATTCTGAACGAAGCCCATTGTAGCCGAATGTCAATTCACCCGGGGAGCACGAAAATGTACAACGACTTGAAACGTCGGTTTTGGTGGCATGGTATGAAGCGAGACATCTCCGACTTTGTTTCGAGATGTTTAATATGTCAACAAGTGAAAGCGGAACATCAAGTGCCTTCAGGGTTACTTCAGCCGATCATGATACCCGAGTGGAAATGGGACCGAGTCACAATGGACTTTGTGTCCGGACTGCCATTGTCCGCAAGTAAGAAGGATGCGATTTGGGTTGTTGTTGATAGGCTGACTAAGTCGGCTCACTTTATCCCCGTGCGTACGGATCTTTCATTGGATAAACTAGCTGAATTGTATGTCTCTCAGATTGTGAGATTACATGGAGTACCTATTGCTATCGTGTCGGATAGAGATCCGAGGTTCACCTCACGATTTTGGAAGAAATTGCAAGAAGCTTTGGGTACCAAGCTGCATTTTAGCACCGCCTTTCACCCCCAAACCGATGGTCAAACCGAGCGGATAATTCAGATACTTGAGGATATGTTGAGATGTTGCATCCTCGAGTTCAGTAGTTCATGGGAACGATATTTACCTTTGATTGAATTCGCTTACAACAATAGTTTTCAATCAAGTATTAAGATGGCACCTTACGAGGCCTTGTACGGTCGTAAATGCCGTACACCATTGTTTTGGACCGAGCTCGGTGAAAGTAAAATTTTCGGAGTCGATTTGATTAAAGATGCCGAACAGAAAGTAAGGGTAATCCGTGAAAGTCTAAAGGCAGCCACGGATCGTCAGAAATCGTATGCGGATTTGAAACGAAAAGACATTGAATATCAGGTGGGAGATAAAGTGTTTCTTAAAGTTTCGCCTTGGAAAAAGGTACTCAGATTTGGCCGAAAGGGCAAGTTGAGTCCGAGATTCATTGGGCCATACGAAATATCCGAACGAGTCGGTCCAGTTGCGTATCGATTGATTTTACCCCCTGAACTTGAAAGGATTCATGACGTCTTTCATGTTTCGATGCTTCGGCGCTATAGATCCGATCCTTCGCACATAATTAGTCCGTCGGAGGTTGAAATTCAGGCTGATATGAGTTATGAAGAAGAGCCGATGCGTATCCTAGCTCGTGAAGTGAAGGGGTTGCGAAACAAAAGGGTTCCGTTAGTAAAGGTGTTATGGCTCAAACACGGGATCGAGGAAGCTACTTGGGAAACCGAGAGCTCGATGAAAGAACGATACCCAAACCTATTTACCGGTAAGATTTTCGGGGACGAAAATTTCTTAAGTGGGGGAGAGTTGTAACAGCCCAAAATTGACCCTAGTCGGGAAGTGGTTTCGGGACCACAAAACCGAGTTACAAGAAAATTTTTTTTTTTAATTTTAATTGCATAGATTAAATGTGGTAGTGTATGTGTGGAAATAATAAAGGTCTAAAATTAGCCTTAGGAATGTGGATTTTCATGAAAGGACTTAGTTGAGAAATGTAGAAAAGATGATAGATGAATTATAAGGATTAATTAATAATAGGGTGAGGAAGCATGGCTTTGCATGTCAAATTGCCCATAAAATTCATGGTGGCCGGCCAAGGAGTGATGATGCTCCACTCATTCTAATTTAATATGTTTTCTTTGGTGAACAAATGATGGGGATAATAATAGAAAAGGGAACAAAAAAAAATGGGTGTCATACTTGCCATCTCCTAGCCGAAAAACCAAGAAAAAGAAGGGGAGAAAAAAAACTTGGAAAGAATTCGGCCATTGCTTGTGCCTAGGGGGAGTGTTTGATGTTGTGGCATGAAAAATGAGGGAGTTTGAATGCTTAATAAGGAGGGAAGAAGGAGTGTTCATGTTTTCTTCCTTTTGCAATTGTTCTAACTAGAGGAAGAAGAGGAAGCAAGATTCGGCCAAGGTGGTCCTTTAGACCAAGGTATGTTCAATGATATTTTTGGAAGCTTACACTACCTTTGGGGTGATGAGTCTAGATTCTATCTATTCCATGGTTGGATTTGGGGTTGTTGGAGAGTTAGGATTCGGCTAAGGAGTTTAAAAAAAAATCTAGTTGATACCTTGATGCTATTAGCATGCTAGTTATATGGATGTGTTAAGTTGCTTGTTATGTTAGCATGAAAGTTGAAAATTGTTAAGCTATTTTGTTGGAGGTGCCGAACTTAGGACTAGGAAGAGAATGAGTATTCGGCTAACATAGTGGAAAGGTGGTGTTGCCGATTGCTAGATTTAGACTAGGGGAGTGGCTATAATGGGCATTAAGATGTGGAACTTAAGAAATGTAGTTATATGTGGACTTACATGATGTTACAAATAGATGTGAAAATATGCTAGATTAGGAAAACTCGATTAAGTGTTCATGAGATGAAATTAGGTGTTTAAATGATGTTATAGTTGACATTGTACATGTATACATGCATTTCAGCCATGGTCTTTGCTTGAATTTGAGATTTGTAATGTGATTTTCCTAAATTGTCTATGAATTTTTGGTTGTTGATTTCATGGTAATGGTATATTGAATCCATGAAAATTTAGTAAGGTTGCATTCGGCAACTTGCTTGGAATTAAAAATTGATGTCTAAGCTTAGGTGATTTCGATGATGATATATATATATTCATAAGTATATTTAGTTGATTCGGCTTTGGTAGTTGCATGAGGTTATTAGCCGAATATACTAACATACATATACATGTGAAATTGGATTGTAAATATTTAGCAAGGTGGTTAAACTAGTTAAATTATTGATTTAGCTCAAGGAGCTAAAGGAGGTGAATCGAGCAAAGGCAAAGAAAAGGTTATCGAGTAGCCGAGTTGGAACCGTCTTACCCAACACGAGGTAAGTCATTAAGCATGCAGTTGGTATTAATTCAAATGGTCATAATGTGTATGTATTGATGCTGAATGGAATGAATAAATATACATATATATATGCATGTACGTATGTGATGATGAAATTGTTGAATGAAAGAAAAGAGGTAATATGTACTGAGTTGTTGATCTCGGCACTAAACGTGCGGGATAACCATTTATGACCATGAGATTGGCGCTAAGTGCGCGGGATTAAATTGTACAGCACTAAGTGTGCGATTCGACTATGTTGCACTAAGTGTGCGAAATGAATATGATGCACTAAGTGTGCGATTTGATTACGTAGCACTAAGTGTGCGAGTTGATTATATAGCACTGAGTGTGCAGACTCAATATACAATCGTGAATCATTATGGACACTATGTGTGCGACACTATTGAGTCGATCGCGGACAGCGGATCGGGTAAGTGTCTTGAGTACATGGCTAATATGCGCTATGCTTATACTTGGTGTTGAGCTCGGTAAGTTGAACCTATGTGATAACTATACTTGAAGTCACGTACATAAAATTTATCGTAGGATGGGTGAAAGGCCGTTTTGTTGTTTGATTGTAACGAAAATAAATTGATTTATGAAAATGCTTCAATGTCCTATTGATAAGTATATGGATTGTGAATGCATGAATTGATATGAAATTGAATCGATAGGTTGGAGGAACTATGGTATGGTTCGGTATGGATGGAGTAAATTGTCTCGTTCCATTTTGTTTCCTCTTGTGATAATGTTATTGATGGATGGTAGTGCATTGCTTATGACTTACTGAGTTATAAACTCACTCGATGTTTCCTTGTCACCCATTATAGGTTGCTTGGACTCATCTATATTTTTGCGGGGTCGGGCCGTCATCGAAGTCATCACACCGGATAGCAAGTTTTGGTACTCTCTTCTTAGTTGGCTTAGAAGAACATTTTGGCATGTATAAGCTATTACGTTGTGTTTGAATTTTGGCATGTAAACTTTAAGCCATGCGAAAATGGCACGAATGTTCGATTGAGTTGGATCAAGGGTAGGCATGAAACGGACCTAGTTACTTTCGTAACAGATGCTGGCAGCAGCAGTGTCATGAGATTGAAAAATCACTAAAAGTAGTAGGAGTGGAATTAATTGATGAATAAATTATGTAATCGAAGCTCGATGAGTCTTTTTCATGAGGAAGTAACGAAAAGATCATATGGGCAGTATATTAAGAGATAATCAGATTTTTGTGGGACAGGGCCAGAACGGTTTCTGGATTCCCTGCTCCGACTTTGGAAATTCATTACAAATTAACCAGAGATAATTAGGGGTCGTACCATATATGTACAGATTCCTCTCTGAGTCTAGTTTTCATAGAAACAAACGGCATCAGTATTGAAGCCCCGTGCAGGGAGATATCCAAGTCGTAATGGGCAAAGGTCAGTGTAGTCGACCCCTGCAACTTGGGAGACTTTGACTAATAAACTGTACTAATTGGCCCGACCAAAAATTCTAGAAAAAAATACATAGATGGGCACATGAGTCTAGTTTCTGGGAAAAATTACGAAACTGATTTTCGAGTTACGAAACTCAAGATATGATTTTTAAAATGACTAGTACACAGATTGGGCAGTGTCTGGAAAATAAATTTTGTAAGGGGTTAAAGTCAGTTAACACCTCGTGTTCGACTCCGGTGTCGGTTTTGGGTTCGGGGTGTTACAATCAAAGCATTAAAACTTAAATTGTAACATCATTTATCATGTACGAACTTACCTCGTATTCAGAATTGATAATTCTGATCGTTTACTCGATAACATTTGATTTCCCTCGATCTAAATCTGAATTCCTCCTTTCTTGATCTATATGTATTCAAAATTAACCCTTTTATTCAACAAAACATTCAATTTGATCCATAAACACATATTTAGGGCATTTTACAGATTAGCCCTCACATTTTCACATTTTATCACTTTAGTCCCTAATTCATAAAATCACAAAATACACATAATTTCTTTATACACATGTTAGGAAGAATATTCACTTAGCTCATATAAGCCCATATATTTCATTTAATTCACATTTTATTCCCCTAATTTCTTATTTTAACAATTTAGCCCAAATTAATCAAATTCATCAAAAATCCCAATACAAAACATATGTATATATCATGAAGCTTCCATATTTCATCAACTAACATTATAAAACTCACAAAATCAACAATGGCATAACTCAAAATCATCATCCAAATTAAAAATTTAGGCATGGGCTTGATAGAACACAAAGCAACGATCATAAAAATGTAGAAATTATCAAAAACTGAGCTCAAATGCTTACCTAATTGAGCTTAAATATGGTCGAACCCTAGTTGAGCTTCAACCTTCCTTTTTCTTTTGTATTTTCAGCAACAAGATGATAATTTAAACTTATTGCATGTTTTGTTTTATTAATTATCATTTAATAAACCATTTACCGATTTAACCTTTGTAAAAATCATTATAATTCCACTAACTTATGTCCATCAATGTCATTTAATTATAACCATGGTCAATTTTCATCATAAGGACCTCTCATTTAAAGAGACATAGCAATTAAGCACTTTAACAAATATAACACATCCTTTACATTTTACGCGATTAAGTCCTTTCTTAATTTAGACATCCAAATGATGAAACTATCACACGAAACTTTCACACATACATTAACACATACTGTAAACACCAAAAATAATATTAAAATAATTTTTTGACCTTGGATTTGTGGTCCCAAAACCACTATTCTGAATAGGGTCTAATCCGGGCTGTTACACCAAATCAAGAAAATTTTCTAAGTCTGCCTATTATTTTTAAAGTTTTCGGTTTATTCCCGAACTATCCTCAATGTGTTTTTTGGGCCTCGTAGGTCCATATAATGGATGTTTTGCTTGTAAATGAAAATTTTTAAATTTGGACAGAAATTTCTATCTCAGTTTTGTATGTTTGAATTAAGTTTAAGTCCGGTAATGTTTGAACCATGTCCAAGCTTTGGATACGGGTAAAGGGTGTTACACTTATAAAGAAGTATGTCTAAGAGGTATGATTTGAGAGTGAGTAACTAAATAGTGAGTGTGTGAATTTTTTGGTCATGGACTTATGGTGTCTAATGAATTCACATTGGTTAACTTCTTATTGCATGATTTTTGACATATTTTAGGTATCTTTGGATGTGATTTATATGATTGAAAGATGTTATAAATGGTATGGCTTGGTGGGTTAGAAATGGTATTTGAAATAGCTTGTTTTAAGGGTTATTAAAGGAGCACACGAGCTGTCACACGACTGTGTGCCATGCATGGACACCCTACATTGCCATGTGTCATTTTAAATTTTAGGTGCAGGTTCTATACGGTCTACAACACGACTCTGTGACCCAACATCGAATGCAAACATGATTTGGCACACGGTCGTGTGACCCTATTCCGAATACATACAAGTAGACACATGGGCTGGGACACAGCCGTGTGTCTAGACATCGAATGTCCACGTAGTCTGGGCTATGTCACATAGTCTAGCCACAAGGTCGTGTGACCCTTGTTTTCCAAAATTTTGAACTTTTTTCTAAACTTTCTAATTTGTTTCCAGTTGGTCCCTGAATGTTCTCAAACTATTTTTAAGGCCTTGTAGATGCGATTTAATGCCTGTAAGAGTGTTTTTACTAGAATTAATTTGAGTTTTTAAATGATAATATTGAATTTACATAATTACTTTTTTTTTAAATATAAATGTTCTGTTATGTTTGTTAATGCTTCGTAACCTTAATCTGGCAACAAAAATGGGTTAGGGGTGTTAAATTTAGTGGTATTAGAGCTACGATTTAGTTGGTTCTCAGATTAAACGTAGGATGTGTGGAGTCTAGAAATGCATGTCATTTTGAAACCCGTGACAGTGTGATGTCTTCTAAATTAAAGTGATCCTATTTCTTTCATAGATAAGAGATGTCATCCAACTGAGCTAATTCTGATGAAGCGAGAAGTAATACTCAAGGCTCTGATTAAAAGGCTACTCATGATGTGTTGAAAGTCAAGAAGTTTAGAGAAGAGGTTCCTAGTATTTTTAGTAATAATGAATGATATGTTTGATGCGTATATGAAAATCAATTTTGTGGCTCTATGACCTTCACCCCCTCGTCCTCAAAGTCTTATATGAAAAAATATTCGCAGAATATTCTAGATGAAGAGTTATGTATTTCCAAAGATTATTTGAGATAGGTTGGGTCACTGTTAAAAGATTAGGCTTTTTATGTGTGGTCGACTATAATTGTGGATATATCAGAGGGACGGGTTATTTGGGAATTCTTTAAAATTTAGTTTGAAATAAATACCTCAGCAAATGATATCGTGAAAAGAAGACAAAAAAAATTCTCTGAATTGAAATAGGGAAATATATTAGTTGCGAAGTATGAATGTGAGTTTGTTCAGTTCAGTAAATATGTCCGAGAAATTGTATTGATTGAGGAAGAAATGTGTTTGTGCTTTGAAGATGGTTGGTGCGATGGAAATTTGAGAGGTTGTAATTTTGTCAAGTCAAGCTCAGAATATGTAATAAGTATGCAAACACAAGAAATAGTATGAAATGAAAGCCTATGAACTCAGTAAATGTAGCACACTTGGAACATTTTCTACTCTTCCATAAAAGAAAATGAAAGAATCATCTAGTTGTTTTTCAACACCTTCAAGGTTGTCTGACAGAGATCGAATGAAATGGAATAGTATGAGATCACCGATGCCTTTCAGTAGCCAATGTTGTCATGTTTAAATTGTAAATAGGCCTAAATGCAACCACTGTGGCCAAAATCACTCTGGAGTGTGTAGTTTAAAAGACAAATTCTACTTTATTTGTGGATTTCACTATTATTTTAAGAAAGATTTCTAAATCAAACTAAGTTACATAAAGACCAGAATGTAAGACCTACTATTACTTCTACAAGAGATAGATGAAATGGATTTTGAGGCATGGCTAGAGTTAGTAGAAATGGAATAAAAGACATAATCGGTTAATCTGAAGCTTGAATTTTCACTAAAGTGTATGTGATCCGAGTCCGCAAGGTAGCTTCATTCTTGGTGATATTATTCATACCTTTTTCTATCTTTGATGTTATGGTGTATGCATTGAATGACATTGGAACGAAACATTCATACGATTATGGACAACATTAGTAACAGAAAAATTTTATTGGTTGAGTCGAGTTAATATCTGGTTAAAGTAATAAATTCTTTAGAACACAGAGTCATAGTTGTAATAGCCCAGTTTAGACCCTAATCAAAATAGTGGTTTCGGGACCATAGATTCAAGTCAGAAAAATATTTTAATATTATTTCTTGTAATTATAGTATGTGTTTAAGCATGTGTGAAAGTTTCATATGAAAATTCAATCATTTGTATGCTTAATTTGATAAAAGGATCTAATCACGTAAAATGCAAAATTTGCATTCTATTTGTTAAAGTGCCTAATTGCTATGTCTCCTTAATTGTGAGGTCCTTAAGTGGTTATTTGACCATGGATTGTATTAAATGACATTAATGGACATTAGTTGGTGGAATTTTAATGATATTAATAGGTTATTTAAGTAAAATGTATATTAATTTTATTAGATTAATTAAACAAACATGAAAATTAAGCCATTATGTTCATCTATTGCTGAAAATCAAAGAAAAATAAAAGAAAAAGAACCAGTTAGGGTTCAGCTAAGCTAAAGCTCAATTGAGGTTTGATTTTTGATCGATTTTTGATAATTTCTACGTTTTTGTGATCTTTGCTTAGTGTTCTATCAAGTCCATGTTTGAATTTTAAAATTTTTTGATGATTTTGAGTTGAGCCATTGATGAAACTATGAGTTTTATGAAGTTTGATGATAATATATGGAAGATTGATGTTGGGTTAACATGTTTTGTCTTTGAATTTTTGATGAATTTGAGTAATGTAGGCTAAATTGTAAAAATGATATTTTGAGGGACTAAAATGTAAAATAAATGAAATATGGGGGCTTATATGAACACTATGAATATTTGGCTACACATGTGTACAAAGAAATTTTGTGTATTTTGTGATTTTGTGAAATAGGGACTAAAGTGTCAAAATGTGAAAATGTGAGTTCTAATTTGTAAAATGCCTTAAATATGTGTTTTTGGATTGATTTGAATGAATGTGAGTTTGAATAAATGTGTTTTGAGTTGAATTATTACTGTTAATATGAGATTGAACATTGATGAATTGTTATATGAGTTGAGCATGAGATATTCGAGAAAGTATCGAAAAGGTTTTAACGTCCGAAAAGCCCTGTACAAACCATAGGAATAGTTAGGATACATATGTCATGACATAGGATCCGATATGTGCTTTCGCGTAAGACCAGGTCTGGGGCGTTTGCATCGACTTATGATTTACGTGTAAGACCACGTTTAGGACATCGGCATCGTATTTGATTTCATGTAAGACCCTATCTGGGACATTGACATCGATATTTGATTACATTTAAGACCATGTCTGGGACGCTGGCATTGTATGAGTTTTTTGAGCTATCCGAGTATCCTTATTAATTTCGAACAATTCAACAGGCATTCTGAGAAATGAATAATTATGTGGATCTGTATCTGACTCAAGTACGCTTGAAATGTTTATCATCAAGTGAGAATAAAAGGAAAGTATATGTGCAAGAGATGATAAGTAATATAAGTATAAGAAAATATCCTATATGTACAAATGAATTGAAAATATGTGAAATGTATATGAACTATATGATTTGTGATAATATTTGACTGTGGAAATATAAGTTTATTTATATGGCTTACTAAGCTTTTAGAAAGCTTACTTTGTGTGTGTTTCTATTGTTTTATAGATATCGAAGTTACGGGGAGGTTGGGGATCGTCGAGGATCTTCATCACACTATTGACTCTATTTTGGTACCTTTTCAAAGTGTAAATATTGAAGTATGGCATCTATAGGCTAGAGATATGTGAATATGTTTTGTAAAGTGTTTATCATGCCATGTGATATGGCTTGGTTTTGATATATGAAATGTGATGCAATATGATCAATATGATGTGTTTATGAATGACCAAGAAATTTGTTAAGTGTGGTAAGTTTTTGGTATATGCTTAATTGTGAAATTGGTAAGAATGTGGTGTTAGATTGAATGAGTATATTAAGTTTATAATCCAAATGTTTTGGTTTGATTATGGCTCATGATATGGTATGTTTTTGGATGGGTGTTAAGCATGGAATTTGTTGATAATGATATGGCATGAATTGTAACGCCCCTTACTTGTATCCGACGTCAGACAGGGTTCAAGGCGTTACTGGACTTAAACATTCACAAACATGCAAAACTGGGCCATAAATTTCATTTAAATTAAAAACATTCAACCACATGCATAATGTCCCTAACACAAGCTACCGAGGCTCTAAACATGCCTTAAAGGCAGTTTGGGACTAAATCGAAAACTTTAGAAAGTTTTGGGGAAACTTAGAAAAATTTTCCTGAAATAGGTTCATACGCCCGTGTGGACACAGGGACACGCTCATGTGTCTCCAACACGCCTGTGTCCTCAGGCCGTGTAACTCTCTATTTATGATGTCAACAAAACAAATTTAACCACACGGCCAGGCCACACCCCCGTGTGCTAGCCCTTGTCCTCGACACGGTTGAGAAACATTGTCATGTCTCTACCTGTGTGATTAGTACTTAGGCTATTTTCCAAGACTTTTGTTACCATTAATCCCTCACATCTATAGACATCAAATATATACATCATTGCATCATTTTAATGATTTAACATACTTCACTAAGGTATATTCTTAACTTTAACATGCTATCATTCACTTATTACACGTACTCATATAATATCAAATCTAGACACAGCAATTCTATATTCATTGACCTTATCATTTGATGACCACTTTTACCAAACTTTCATAACCATCAATGTAACATCCCGAAATAGGGCCTAGTTAGAATAGTGGTTTTGGGACCACAAATATGACATCAAAATATTTATTTTAATGATTATTATGAGGCGTTCAATATGAATATATGCATGTGTTAAAGTTTCATGAAGAAATTCTAAGTATAAGATGTCCAATTAGAAATTAGGGACTAAATTGAATAAATTTCAAAACTTGGATTCTAAAAGAAATTTGTATCAAAATTGCTTTAGATTACGAATTAGAAGGTATTGGAGAGTAATTTGCCCAAATTCTAAGTTTTTGGACAAAAATGGGCATGCAGGAAAATTTTGAAAGGTTATTAAGGAAAGGCATTTTGGTCATTTGGTAATAAATGAAATAAAAGGGAAAAGGAAGCAAAATTCATTCATCTTCTTCTCCATAGCTTCCGAAATTTGCATGCTCTCCATAGCTAGGGTTTCAAGCTTTCCAAACTCAATAGTAAGTGCTCCCAAGCCTCATTTTTAATGTTCATTGTATTTTTGAAATCCCGGTAGCTTGCTCTCTCGATTTCTACCCATATTTCATGCTAGGGTTCATGTTTAAAAATTTACCCATGCATAAGTTGCTTGTATTTTGATGGATTATGGAGGAATATGAAAGATGAATGTGTATTAAACATCTTTTCCTAGTTGGTTTTCATGAGAAACCCTTATAGGGACTATTTTGCAAAAGATGTAAATGTGTGGTAGAAATGAGAAAAATATGGAAAACATGGGCTACCATAAGAAGGAAAAGTGTAAGGCTAGGCTTGGGTAAGATAAAAAGTGCATGTGTTTAGGCTAGGCTTGGGTAAGATAAAAAGTGCATGTGTTTCATTATACGAGCCTAGGGACTAAATCATAAAAATGTGAAAGGTTAGGGGCAAAATGGTCATTTGGACCGGGGGTAGATATTAAACTTGAAATGTATAATATGGGGTATTAATGAGATAATTTTGCTGTTATAGACCCCGAGGAACAAATTTCGAAGGTCGATCGAGGTAAACATAAGGTTTCGAAATAACTGAAACACAACTCCGAAAAGAATACCAGGTAAGTTCGGATAACTTAAAGTAAACCCCTAATATGCATAATTGAATGATTTATGAATACATGATGATTGCATTTATTATTGGCATGAAATATCATGGAAATACATATTTGATGGTAACATTTAAAAAATGTCTTGGTTGAGGTTGACAGAGGGAATTCGATGGATAAACCCTCATTGGTATGTGTAAAGAGATCCTGCATGTGTTGCAGTAAGAATTTAGCCCAGACGGGTAATCAGTGATCTCAAGTATGAAAAGGATCTAGCCCAGACGGGTGTTCCTTGAATGATCAAGCCTCCCGAAGAATATGTGTGCATTATGGATTTAGCCCGTACTGGTAATCCGATTAGGATTTGAATTTAGCCTGGACTGGTAATTCAGATCCGAGCTCATTAAGGGTGTTTGTCGCTATAATGGATTTAGCCTGGACTGGTAATTCCGACATCACCTTATGAGTTCATGATATGGGGTATTTAGCCTCGACTGGTAATCCTGCCATGAGATGTGAGGTTTGTGGGAGTGCATATATGTGAAATGATCATTCATAAGAATTGACGGATAATGGGTATTCCATCGAGATTTCCTAGAAACTCAACGAGATTAATATGATGTATGTCAATAAGATGATGAATGATTAGCTCATCTACATAAATTACATGATGCTTTGTTATGTGACTAACTCATTGATTGAGTGCGTGTGATAGGAAATCATTTCATAATTAATGATTTCATGATTTAAGTATGGATGTGTGCTAATTACTCAGTAAGTTTACTTTCCAGTTATTCGAGCTTACTAAGCATGAAAATGCTTACCCCTCTCTTTTTCCCCATCTCGTAAAGCTCGAGAACTCATAAGGACTGGAAGATGATTGGAGAGTCAACAAACTATCAACTAGACAAGCTTTGGTATAAAGACTTAGTTTATTTTGTTCAATGGCATGTATAGTATTTTTGAGTATTTTGTATATGTGTTATTTGATTTTTCAAATGAAGGCATGTAAAAATGTGTTTATCCGTTTGTATATGGCCACGAAAATTGGCTTAATTGAAGTAGGCTATGACCTACAAAATTATGCATGGTTTTAATTACAAGTGATGGGTTGTTATCAATTGGCAATGAGTCACATGAACAAGCCAATTTTGGATGAATTAAAGTGACTTGGGAACCCATAACACTAAATGGAAAATAACCTTTCATGTGAGAAACCAATGATATGAGGTTTCCATACAACTAGCTTTATTAAGATTATTTACAAGTGTAAAATCATGTTTTCTCTCAAACTTGGTAACCACTAAGTACAAGTAGTAGAAAGGGGTGACTAAATGCTTGGAAAATAGCCTATTAGAGTTTACATGGTTGGACACACGGGCGTGTGTCTAGGCCGTGTGTAACACACGGTTCTCTCCCATGGGTGTGTGCTATGGTCGTGTGTCCCCTACACTTAAATTTTAGCTCAAATTTGTACACGAGTAGGCCACACGGGCATGTGCCATGGCTGTGTTCAATTGACAGTGTCGTCCATGGGCAGGCAGCACAGGTGTGTGTCCTGGCCATGTTAATAAGTCAGTGTTGCCCACGGTTGAAAGGCATGGGAGTGTCCCAAGCCACACAGGCGTGTGAGTCCGCATGGCCCATCTACACGAGCGTGCGACCCTTTATGTTAAGGAAAATTTTTCGAGGAGACTAAGGTTCATCGAACGTGCTCGAATTTGTCCCGCATTGCCATTAGGTATGTAATAGGTCTCGAAGGCCTATACAATGGACGAGATATTCATGATTGAAAAGTTTTAAATTCAAGTGAAATTTTGTGACCCGAGTTAGTATACTGAAAGTGTAAAGTTCCAGTAATGCCTCGAGCCCTGTCCCAGTGTTGGATACAGCTGAGGGGTGTTACATTTATTTGTATCAGAGCTACAGTTTAGTCAGTTCTAGGACTACCGTAGAGGATGTTAAAGTTCGCTATAACAATCTAGTCGATTCTAGCCCATTATTCGAATGTTGATAGTGTGACGTCTCCTAATTGTTTAAACTATTTTGAATATAGTGAATGTCTTCCAATCAAGCACAAGATGAGTCCGAGGGAGTCGAGAGCCATGCTCCAGCTTCCGTACAACGAGCTGTATCTAGTAGTAGTAGAAGGCTGATGTCAGAAGGCCGAGAAGAGGCCCGAGCTGCCTTCTTTGATATGATGGATGAATGGTTTGGGGATTTTCTAAGAAATCGCCCCAATATACCAAGACCTCCCCAGCCCCCTAACCAACCTGATGAGGATGTGCCACTAGGTATGGCACAGGTGAGAATCGGTAAAGCCCCTGTAGATAAGCTTAGAAAGTATGGGGCTGAGGAATTTAGGGCTAAAGTTAATAATGACACTGAAAGAGCTGAGTGCTAACTCGAGAATACTACGCGGCTGCTAGATGATCTGTCATGCACACCCAAGGAATGTTTGAAGTGTGCTGTGTCCCTTTTGAAGGACACTGCATACAATTGGTGGAAGACTGTATCCTCGGTAGTGCCGAAAGAAAATATTACTTGGGATTTCTTTCGAGCAGAGTTTAGGAAGAAATATATTAGCCAACGATTTTTGGACTTCAAGCGAAATGAGTTCCACAATTTGGTCATTTTTGACATTTTTTACAAAATTGCCCCTAAAATTTTACTTTTATTCAATTTAGTCCCTGAGCCCAAAACATGCAAATTAACCATTTTTAACAAAAAACCATGCTAACACAGCCCATTTATGCAACAATTTCACATTAAATCCTTGTACTTTTATCAATTTGACAAATTAGTCCCAAATCAAAAAATTCATCAAAATCACGTAACAAATTGCTTTTGAATATAAATAAACATTCCAAATTCATCATCTAATATCAAAAATTACAATATTCATCAATGGTAACTCAAAACCTTTAACAATTTTGAAATCGGAGATACTGGCTATCTAGAATACGAAGCAATGATCTCAAAAACATAAAAATTATTAAAAACCGAACACAAAACATACCTAAATCAATTCATGCAAGTGCCGAAACTAAGGAAGCTTCAATGGCTTTCTTTTTCTCCTCAATATTCGGCCAAGAGATAAATTTGCATGGCCATTTTATGTTTTGTTTTTATTTATTACATTTTAATATACCATTTACCTTTTTATCCTTTATAATAATACATAATTTCATATATGCCAAACCACCAATCGCCACCATCATAAAATAATGGTTTAATTAATAAACAGGGACTTCTACTTTAGTATAACATAGAAAATAAACACTTAAATAATTAGAATGCAACTTTTGCATTTTACGCGATTTAGTCCTTTTTGCTTAATTAACAATCGAAACGATAAATTTTTTCAATGAAACTTTAATACCATCTTATTGCCACTCCGTAATTATTTATAAAAATATTTATAACCTAGTTTATAGAAATGAGGTCCTGATACCTTATTTTTTAAACCCACTTGACCTTAGGGTCATACCACTTGAACTTAATAAATAGCTTATAAAAAAAATCACAATATCAAAAGCCTTTTTAAAATCACAATTAACTCGTAAATATTAAATATAATATTTACAAACCTACTCATCAAATTTGGTGGCCCCGAAACCACTGTTTCGATTAACCCTAAAAATAGGTTGTTACACGTGTGGTTAGCCGTGTGGCCCAAGTCAGATTCGACCACGACCAAAGCACACGGGTGTGTCTTGTGGCAGTGTGAACAAGTCAGTATGTATGCCCCATTTTGACACGGTTTAGACACACAGGCGTGTCTAAAGCTGTGTGAGGAACACGGCCTGTTCACACGGGCGTGTAACCTGTACTTATTTGAAAAATGTTTAAATTTTGGAGAAACTTTGTATGTGTTCAGTTTCGTCCCAACCCCTTTCTAATACATGTTTAAGGTCTCGATGACCTATATAAGGGACTCTATATTGATGTTGATCTATGATGTTTTGATGTTTATGAATTGAAAGTTAAATGTCCTGATTTTGTTCAGTAATGCCTTTAACCCTAGTTCGGCAACGGATACGGGTTAGGGGTGTTACAGTAACAGCCCAATTTAAACCCTATTCAAAACAGTGGATTTAGGACCGCGAATCTTATTCAGAAAAATATTTTAAATTTATTTTTTGTGTTTAATATGTGTGAACTTATATCTGTGAAATTTTTGTGTTTTAATTTTTGTCGTTTGAGTGTTGATTTAATAAAAAAGGGCTTAATCGCGTAAAATAAAAATTTGATGGTTTAATATTTAAGGGTCGAATTGTGATTGTCTTTGTAATTTTATGAGTTTAAGATGCAATTTGCCCATGATAATATTTAGTGGACGATAGTGACCATAAGTTATAATGGTTTTATATTTATTTTTAAAGGTTAATATGGTGATTTATGTAATAACATGTATATAATAAAACATAAGAATTAAAGTAAGCATGCAAAATACTTTGTTCTTTCCAAAATAACAAAAGAAAGAAAGAAAATAAAGCTTAGGGCATTCGACATTGTTGAAGCTTGATGAAGGTATGTAACTAGCTTGGTTTTTGATAATTTTTACATTTTTGAGATTGTTGAAGTGTAATGTACAAAGCCCATGCTTGAATTTATGATTTTGATGAATATTTTGAGTTATTCCATTGATGAATATTTGAGTTTTGTGATGTTAGTTGATGAATTATGAAGGATATGTTTTGAATTAATGTTTTGTATTGGAATTTTTGATGATTTTGAGTAATTAGGGCTAAATTGTAAAAATAATAAATTGAGGGATTAAAATGTAAAATAAATGAAATATATGGACTTGTATGAACACAAGGAACATTTGACCTAAGCATGGTGTGTGCAAATTTTGCATGTTTTGTGTTTTCTTTGTAAATTGGACTAAATTGTAAAAAGTGTAAAATGTCAGGGGTAAAATGATAATTTTCCCATTTATGTGTTTCTGGACTAAATTGAGTGAAAATATGTTTGAATGAGTTTAGTTCGAATATGTTTAGATCAAGAACCAAAGAAATCAAATTTGGATCGGGGGGGAAACTAAAGTTGTCGGTTAGCCATTTCATTCTGATTTTCATCGTCTGAGGTAAGTTTATAAGAAAATAAATGTTGTTAATTTTGAGTATATTTGAATTTAAAATGCTGAATTGAATTTTATGAGTATATATATATGATGGTCGAATGGTTATATACATGGGAGCAATGTTTACAAGTTAGTTTCAACTGAGTTACGACGTCCGAAAGCCCCATATAAACCTTAGGAATAGCTAGGACACATATGTCATGACATAGGATTTCGATATGTGATGTGCGAGTAAGACCATACCATCGATATATGTGTGCGAGTAAGACCACGTTTAATACGTTGGCATCGATATGTGTCTCCGATATATGTGTGCAAGTAAGACCCTGTCTGGGACAATGGCATCGATATGTGATTTCATGTAAGACCACATCTAGGACGTTGGCACTGTATGATATATATGACTATCCAACTATCCTATTCAATTCTGAATGGTTCAACGGGCAATGATAAGTTGTGATCGAATGTGTAAAACGAGCTAAAATGATTAGGTATGAGTTAGTTGATTACTTATTTGAAAGTAAGGTAAGTTGGCTATTTGATATGTGATGCAAATTATACAAGTTACTAATGTAAACATATATACATTTGTGTAGTATATTGGGCTATATACTATGTATATATATGTGATGTTATATTTTGATTCATGAGTATATGTATATGAGTGTAAATGTACTTGGTTATATAATGACATTTTGGCTTTGAAATTGAAAGATACTTTGTTAATATATATATGTACATTCAGCCATGAATAAGTTCATATGTGAAAGTATATGTTTTACATGAAATTCTAAGCTTGAGATTTAATGTGATTATGATAGTATAATTTGGTTTGGTTTAAATGAGTTGATTATGTCATTGAGTTGTTTATTTTCTTATGAGTTACTAAGCTATGTTAGCTTACTGTGTGTGTTTATATTTGCCTCTATTTTATAGATTTTAGAGATTAGTTACAAGCTCGAGGATCGTCAGTAAAGTCCATCACACTATCGACTATTTTTGGTATTTTATAAGTTTAAACTTGAACTTATGGCATGTATAAGCTAGGTATATAAGGTTAAGTTTGAAGCATGAATATTTTAAGCCACGCAAAAATGGCTAATATGTTATGTGAGTATATGAAACTTTAGTCAAGTTTATATGTGCTATATGCTTTGAAAATGGTTGGTGATTTTTAGATGTATATGTGGTTGATTCAGTTATAGTTTATGCATAGATAAAAGTATATGTGAATTTGGTTGTTATGATTGATTAAGGTATTATTATGTGAATTGGCATTAAAGGATATTTGGTTAATGACATGAATAAATTATAAATAGCTTTAAGTAAGCTTATTTAATAGAGAATAGATGTTTTTGAGTTGTGGTTTGTAAATGATGTCAATTATAGTGTCAATTCGGCTATGCTTTAGATTATATTGAAAATATGTATTCATGGAATATTTTTTAATGCATGATTATACGGTTAAACCTAGATAAAATATGGTTGTATGCTTAAAACATGTTTATCATGAATTTGCTATTTAAGTTCAGTCATGAATAGCAATAAGTGAGCAATATTTTTAAAAGTCATATTGAAGTTATTTTGAATGACTGAATGTTGACTATTTGTTTGTTAATGAGTATGCAATTTTAGGCATATTAATTAGCATAAGAAATGAGTGTACTTTTTGGTGGTATTTGTAATTAAAATGGTTTAATTTATTATGGTCTGATGCGTATGATCTAATGACTAAAAAATAGGTATGTTTAGTCTTTAATGATGAGTGTTTTAAATAAAGTTTATGAAAATGTATGACTATTGCCGTATGGATGTTTTAATTTACATTAATGTGCAAAGCATCTAATTTCATATTGACAATTACTAATGCCGCATATGTAAGTGGTTTTTTTTTTAAAGTTGTGTTGTAACACCCCAAACCTGACCTAGACGTTATGGCCAGATCCAGCGTGTCACATTGAAGTGCTTTATCGAAAACCTTGTTTTCATTGAAAACCCTTCTTTGAAATGAAAACCTTGAGTAAAATCCCAGATTGTATTTGTTGCTTTCAAAGAGAGGTGTATTTTAAAGAAAAACTATTCCTTCTTGTATGATAATAATTACTTTGTAAAATCTCTTTTTAGATGCGGAATCTTTATTTAAAATAGATGATCTATGAAAACTTGTCATTTAAAAATTGAGTTGCAGAAACGTAGTATTCAAAAACAGTTATGGTTTTAAGAAAACCATGTTCTACTTCTAGCAAATATAAAGCATAATAATAATAAATATAATCCTAATTTGAATAACAACTAGAGGAAAGGCCTTATTACATTCTGGACTGAAATAACTTTAAATACTAGAAATTATAGGCTTAATAAAAGAAGTCCAAGTCATCTTGCTAGCTGGCCACCTCGGAGTCCCTCCAACCGTCGAACCACCTACTGAGGATCACCTGAGAAAAATAAAAGAGGGGGTAAGTTTTCAAAAGCTCAGTGTGTACAACCCTCAGCAAATAGAAAAGCACGCAATAGCAAGTCTTTTTGGGCCTGAGCCCAATTCAATTTCAAAACAAACGTAAAGCAATCAAATATGCACGAAACCCACTCATCCAACCGCTACACACCATCTCCATCCCCCGATACACACTGTGTAGGGATATAAATATCAACCCACCCATCTGATACACTCCAATGGTAGTCCGGTTGCGGTACTACCTTCATTGTAGCAAGCTGCTAATCAATATTGGGCTTAATAACCATCGGTGGATCCATGGTCGTTAAGCAACCATGTGATCCTTATATACTTCCTTCGTTCCATAATTCCCAGCCCATATGCAACCTAAACAGAATATCAGATGAATGCAATAGGCATACATGTAACATCCATAAATCTTACATTCCACACATAGGGGTATTTTAGTCATTTCCACCCTTAGGGGCATTTTTAGTAATTTCACTTTATTATGAGTTTATGACTTACCTTGGCCTGTTAACAAGTCCTCGTTGGCTAAAGTGAATAGATACTATGCACCAGGTAGGATTCCAGAGAAGAGGAGGTGAGTCATCAAGACCGCTTAAGTACCAAGCTCTCCTTAAATCCAACCCTAGACATGCATATACCCATTGCCACACCTTAACCTTATGACTTGTCCACGGTCGCAATTAATTAATTATTTAAGTTTTATGCCTGATTGAGTAGTTACAAAAAACTAGGTCCACAACCCCTTACTAAACATGTAACGCCCCGATTTTTGGGCCTAAAAGTATTGGGCCTTGAGTTTGGGTTCAAGAAGGAGATAGCCCGAATAATTTGGATGTTATTATTATTATTATTATTATTTAGTATGTTAGTTTAGTAATTAAATAAATTACGAAGGGTTTATGGTGTGGGAAAAAGTCTGGGGCTTGGCCCATAGCTTTAGTAAAATTGTTAAATTTTGCCTCTTAAGGAAATCTGGGCATAAGGCATTAAAAACAAGTTGGGCAAAAACTGGGCATAAAGAATGCCTGGCCCAGTGGTTAGGCACGCTGGACAGTAGGAAGGAAGGCTGGCGTTCGATTACCAGCGTGCGCAAACATGTTTTTAAGTCAAGGGCTATCGCAGGCAGGCCTTAAGAGTTGTTGGGCTAACTCATGTCACTATAAGGAACTCAGCCCAGTGGCAAGGGACGTTAGAAGGCTGAAGGGGACCCCAGTTCAGGGCACGGGGCACGCGAGATGTTTATTTATTTAAATAAACGGGTTGCACTAAAATAGGCTTTAAAAGAATTCAAGAACGGAGTATGCCACAAGGAGTGCCTGTGGCGCAGTGGCAGCAGCGTGCTAGGCATGCCAAGAGGATGTAGGTTCGATTCCAGGGGAAGGAGAAATTTTGATTTATTTTTAAGTAGCCGTGACTGCAGCGTTAAGCCTTAAAATTAATTGTGAGAAGATTATGTCATGAAAGGAACTTCGGTGCAATGACAATGAGCGTATTTATGTGTTTAGAAGGTTGTAGGTTCGAGATGTATAGCAGGCGAAATTTCCTTTTTATTTCACATGTAACTGAGGCTTCAGCATGAATAGATTATGATTAATTGTGACCCTCTTATGGTATAAAGGAAAGATTGGTGTAGTGGCCAGCAGCAGGATGTGGAGCGCAGGGACAAGAAGAGGTTTGGAGTTCGAGCTGCTGTGCGCGCGAAGGACCAATTTTGCTACTCGCATGGGGAAGGAGTTAGAGTCTGATCAGGACTCTCTCAGCAGCGTGCTGAAGCGGTGCAAGGGGTGGATAAGGCTGCTAAACGGTGGGAAGGAGTTTGAATGAAATTGAAACTGTGCTAAGGGCTAAAATTAAGGAGCAAAAAAAGGAATTTGAATATGGAAAGGACAGTGGTGCCGAAATAGAACTATTCGGCTTTGGGCAATTTTATGCCGAAATAGCTCTCAAATTTTGGCTAGGATGAATTATTTATTTATTTTTTTCAGCTCAAATTCTCTTATCATATTTTTTTTATTTTATTATATCAACTTTCATTCCTTTTGATCCATCTTTCTTTTCTTCGCCGAAGCCTAAATCTTCTATTACTATTCTTAAAATTCCTTCCCTTTTCTTTTTCTTCCATCGATCTCTCTCAATCCATTGCTAACCGATTACCCTTCGAAAAGTCGACAAGTCCTTAATCACTTAGGGGGACTGTCGTTTTAGACTAAAGGCTTTAATAGCCTTTTCTTATGGTTTCGTATGTATTTAGTGTGGATTTAAGAACAAGCAATCAAGGAGCATAGAGGGTTGACACTGTTGGAGCATCTAAATCTGGTAGTTGGAGATCGATAAAGGTAAGGGTTAAAGATATGGACTATGGCCGAATATGGTAAGGGTTTGATGTGTTAAGTTGTTATCGAGTTTTAATCTAATGTTATAGTAACCGATTGTAGGCTGCTCGTGTGTGGATCTTGTCAACGTTTCATCGTAAAGAATGTGTGTAAACGACACCACTTATAGGCTAGATCGGCAAAAGCTGAAAAGCTGAAATGCCGAAAAGCCGGCATTTTGTGGACTCGTGAGCGTGCGAACGATCATGGGATAGTTGTTTGTTAATCTTGGTAATCTCAAGCGGTAAGATTGCAGAATGTGCAATTTCGTGCACTTCGGTATATTTGGGCTTAATGTACCAAAATTGGGTTAATGGGCCAACGGGCCTAATTCGGTAAAAACGCTCGATAAGTGTTTCTGTTAATACGTTAATGGTTGTATATGCATGAGAACCCTAAAATAGAAAATTTACTAAAATGCCCTTAAGTATAAAAATTACCATTATACCCCTAGGTGCAAAGTGACCGTTATACCCCTAAGGTTAACTTTGACTGAAATGCATGATAATCTGATTCTGTATGTTGTATGCCATGACATGTATATCTGTTGCATGGGGTATGGGTTATATTGATGGAGGAAGCATTCTGGTGGCTATGCCACAAGTATCTGTTCTGGTGGCTATGCCACAAATATCTGTTCTTTTGGCTCTGCCACAATATCTGTATCTGGTGACTCTGTCACATTATCTGTTCTGGCAGCTCTACTACAAATTCTGTGGTGTGTAGCGGAAGGGTAGGTTGAGTTGTCTCCCCACATGTTGTAAGGTTGGTGCGGGGGTGTATATGACTGGACATGGGTTGGGTTTCTGCATACATGCATAATATATATTCTATTCTATAATGGGCTTAAGGGCCACATTGATTTCTGAATAGGGCTCAGACCTAGTTAATACTATTTTTGGATAGGGCTTAGGCCCAGTAAAGTTTGAACCGATTTAGGCTCTAGTTGGGTTTACTTTACACACAGAGTTTTCCAAACTTACCCCTTTCTTTTTACCCTTGCAGGTGAGCCTTAAACTGAGGACTAGGAGCTGGTAGGATTCAGGGTGGCCACGTGGATAGCGCAGATGGTTTTTAATTAAATTAGTATTTCTTTAAGTTATTTTTCAGTTATATTTCGGGTTGTAACAAGGCCGCTTTAATTATTATTCATTGTTTTTAATATGTTTTGTTAGCTTAGATATGATATTGTTTTAATTGGTTGAAATTGAATAGCACTAGGGTGCATTTTAAAAAGGTTACTTGATTTCAAAATATCGCGATAACAAAGCAAAGCTTCTGCAACGAATTGGTTTTAAATGTTTCCAAAATTAATAACCTTTTCAAATGGTTTTAAATGAATTGGTTTTCCATGAACAATCACTCAATTAAACTGTGGCAATGGTTGTGTGCATGTCTAGGATTGGATCTGTGGAGAGCTGGGTACTTAAGAAATCTAATTGACTTACCTCCTCTTTTCTGGCATCCTACTTGGTGCACAACTTCCATTCACTTTAATCTATAACGAGGATATCCTTTAAACACTAAGAAAGACTTTAGATAAAACATGACTTTTTTAGTAAAAACATGACTTTTCTATTAATGCTATAATGTGACACGTCGGATTCAGTCGTAACATCTGGGCCAGGTTTGGGGTGTTACATTTAGTGTATCAGAGCCCGTTTGTAACAACTCGGCTGTGAATCGGGTCCGAAAAGCTTTTCAAAAAAATTTTGCTAAACTTAGGCCCAATAAGGGTATTTTGGAAACAGTTCTGGAAAGTTCTTTTCAAAGATATTTTACAAGGTATACATGTTTTAAGGTTCAATCTTAAAATGGTTTAAGTTTTTCTGGGTTTCAGAAATTTAATAACCGAAGAAGTGGCCCACTGAATCCCCGGCACCAAGTCTGTAAGTATTTCTATTACTTATACTACACTGTATTAAGATATTACTGTTGATAGAACTGAGACCATATCATGACACTATAGCTAGGGCAATACTAAAAACCCTAGAATACTGAGACTGTAGCTAGGCTATGATTCTGTGAAAATAGAAACTTTAAAATACTATCTCTGCATAAAACATATGAATAAGTATTGAAATTTTTGAATCGAGGCCTTGGTAGTTATTTGATACGTATGCCGGTAATGTAGAGTGTTGATATGGATTCTGAGGGCAAGCAAAGTCTGCCAACTTCGGGTAGCAGTAACTCAGAGCTTGGTACCAAGGCATTGGCCGAGACAGTAAGGAAAGTGGTAGAAGAAGTATTGGAGACCAAGGTTAAGGAAATTAGGGAAACGCTTCAAGCAGGGTGCTTGGAGTGTAAGAAGAGGAAGGATTCTAGTTCTTAGAAGACCGAGTCTCATTCTGCGAAACATGTTAAGACACAACCAAACTTTCCAACCTGCAAGAACTACAATGGGCGTCATCCGGGAGAATGCCATAGGAAGACAGGAGCATGCTTTAGATGTGGGTCCAAGGAGCATCGAGCTCGGGATTGCCAAGCTTATTCTATTTAATTGTGTGTTACGAGTTGTATGCGTGCTTGATAAATGTTTCATTACCTTAGTAATTAGATGTTCTGGGTCGTACTAAGAATTATTTTTAATCAGAGTGTGCAGCGGTAGCATAGCGCAATAGTCGGTATTAGACAACTAATAGCTGGATGGAAAATTTCGAGGACGAGATTTTTTTTAAGGGGGTAGAGTTGTAACGCCCCAATTTTTGGGCCTAAAAGTATTGGGCCTTGAGTCTGGGTTCGGGTAGAAGACGGCTCGAATAATTTGGATGTTTTTATTATTATTATTATCTAGTATGTTAGCTTAGTAATTAAATAAATTACAAAGGGTTTATGGTGTGGGAAAAAGTCCGGGGCTCGACCCATAGCTTTAGGAAAATTCTTAAATTTTGCCTCTTAAGGAAATCTGGGCATTAGGCCTTAAAAATAAGTTGGGAAGAAACTGGGCATAAAGGAATGCCTGGCCCAGTGGTTAGGCACGCTGGACAGTAGGAAGGAAGGCTGGGGTTCAATTCCCAGCGTGCGCAAACATGTTTTTAAGTCAAGGGCTGGCACAGGCAGGCCTTAAGAGTTGTTGGGGCTAACTCATGTCACAATAAAGAAATCAGCCCAGTGGCAAGGGACGTTAGAAGGATGAAGGGGACCCCAATTCATGACCCCAATTTATTTAAGTAAACGGGTTGCACTAAAATAGGCTTTAAAAGAATTCGCAAACGGAGTATGCCACAAGGAGCACCTGTGGCGCAGTGGCAGCAGTGCGCTAGGCATGCCGAGAGGATGTTGGTTCGATTCTAGGGGATGACGAAATTTTGATTTATTTTTAAGTAGCCATGACTGCAGCCGTTCAGCCTTAAAATTAATTGTGAGAAGATTATGTCATGAAAGGAACTTCGGTGCAGTGGCAAGTAGCGTATGTGTGTGTTTAGAAGGTCGCAGGTTCGAGATGTATAGCAGGCGAAGTTTCCTTTTAATTTCGTAAGTAACCAAGGCTTCAGCAGGAATAGATTAAGATTAATTGTGACCCTATTATGGTATAAAGGAAAGATTGGTGTAGTGGCCAGCAATAGGATGTGGAGTGCAGGGACAGGAGTAGGTCTGGAGTTCGAGCTGCTGTGAGCACGAAGGACCAATTTTGTTGCTCGCTTGGGGAAGGAGTTAGAGTCTGATCAGGACTCTCTTAGTAGCGTGCTGAAGCGGTGCAAGGGGTGGATAAGGCTGCTAAACGGTGGGAAGGAGTTTGAATTAAATTCAAACTGTGCTAAGGGCTAAAATTAAGTAGCAAAACAATGAATTTGAACATGGGAAAGACGGTGGTGCTGAAATAGAACTCATTCAGCCTTGGGCAATTAGATGCCGAAATAGCTCTCAAATTTTGGCTATGATGAATTGTTTGTTTATTTTTTTCAACACAAATTCTCTTATCATATTTTTTTATTTTATTTTATCAACTTTCAATCCTTTTGATCCATCTTTCAATTCTCTTATCATATTTTTTTTATTTTATTTTATCAACTTTCAATCCTTTTGATCCATCTTTCTTTTCTTCGCCGAAGCCTAAATCTTCTATTGCTATTCTTAAAATTCTTTCCCTTTTCTTTTTTTTCCACCGATCTCTCCCAAACCATTGCTAACCGATTACCCTTCGAAAAGCCGACAAGTCCTTAATCACTTAGGGAGACTGTCGTTTTGGACTAAAGGCTTTAATAGCCTCTTCTTATGGTTTCATATGTATTTAGTGTGGATTTAAAGACAAGCAATCAAGGAGCATAGAGGGTTGACATTGTTGGAGCATCTAGATCTGGTAGTTGGAGATCGATAAAGGTAAGGGTTAAAGATATGGACTATGGCCGAATATGGTAAGGGTTTGATGTGTTAAGTTGTTATCGAGTTTTAATCTAATGTTATAGTAACCGATTGTAGGCTGCTCGTGTGTGGATCTTGTCAACGTTTCATTGTAAAAAAGGTGTGTAAACGACACCACTTATAGGCTAGATCGGCAAAAGCTGAAAAGCTGAAATGCCGAAGAGCCGGCATTTTTTGGACTCGTGAGCGTGCAAACGATCATGGGATAGTTGTTTGTTAATCTTGGTAATCTCAAGCGGTAAGATTGCAGAGTGCGCAACTTCGTGCACTTCGGTATATTTGGGCTTAATGTACCAAAATTGGGTTAATGGGCCAACGGGCCCAATTCGGTAAAAAGGCTCAGTAAATGTTTCTGTTAATACTTTAATGGTTGTATATGAATGAGAACCTTAAAATATAAAATTTACTAAAATACCCCTAAGTATAAAAATTACCATTATACCCCTTGGTGCAAAGTGACCGTTATACCCCTAGGGTTAACTTTGACTGAAATGCTTGATATTCTGATTCTGTATGTTGTATGCCACGACATGTATATCTGTTGCATGGGATATGAGTTATATTGATGGAGGAAGCGTTCTGGTGCTATGCCACAAATATTTGTTCTGGTGGCTATGCCACAAATATCTGTTCTGGTGGCTCTGCCACAAATATCTGTTCTGGTGGCTCTGCCACAATATCTGTATCTGTTGACTCTGTCACATTATCTGTTCTGGCAGCTCTGCTACAAATTCGATGGTGTGTAGCAGAAGGGTGGGTTGACTTGTCTCCCCACATGGTGTAAGGTTGGTACGGGGGTGTATACGGCTGGACATGGATTGGGTTTCTGCATACATGCATAATATATGTTCTGTTCTGTAATGGGCTTAAGGGCCACACTAATTTTTGAATAGGGCTAAGGCCCAGTTAATACTATTTCTGGATAGGGCTTAGGCCCAGTAAAGCTTGAACTGATTTAGGCTCTAGTTGGGTTTACTTTACACACTGAGTTTTCCAAACTCACCCATTTCTTTTTACCCTTGCAAGTGAGCCTTAAACTAAGGACTTGGAGCTGGTAGGATTCAGGGTGGCCACGTGGACAGTGCAGATGGTTTTGAATTAAATTAGTATTTCTTTAAGTTATTT
Organism: Gossypium hirsutum; assembly: GCF_007990345.1. Lineage (NCBI taxonomy): Eukaryota > Viridiplantae > Streptophyta > Magnoliopsida > Malvales > Malvaceae > Gossypium > Gossypium hirsutum. Next base: position 81,423,832 of record NC_053424.1, on the reverse strand, counting down.
TTCAGTTATATTTTGGGTTGTAACAAGGCCGCTTTAATTATTTTTAATTATTTTAGTATGTTTTGTTAGCTTAGATATGATATTGTTTTAATTGGTTGAAATTGAATAGCACTAGGGCGCGTTTTAAAAAGGTTACTTGATTTCAAAATATCGCGATAACAAAGTAAAGCTTCCGCAACAAAAATGTTTCCAAAATTAATAACCTTTTCAAATGGTTTTAAACGAATTGGTTTTCCATGAACAATCACTCAGTTAAAGTGTGGCAATGGTTGTGTGCATGTCTAGGATTGGATCCGTGGAGAGCTGGGTACTTAAGCAGTCTAATTGACTCACCTCCTCTTTTTTTGCATCCTACCTGGTGCACAGCTTCCATTCACTTTAATCTATAACGAGGATATTCTTTAAACACTAAGAAAGACTTTAGATAAAACATCACTTTTCTAGTAATGCTACAATGTGACACGTCGGATTCGGTCGTAACGTCTGGGCTGGGTTTGGGGTGTTACAAAACATTAACAGAATCATACTCATTCATTTGGCCCCTTTAGGCCCAATCTCATTCATATGGCCCACTGGGCCCAATCACATTCATATGGCCCGTCAGGCCCAATCATACTCATAGTCATGTAATCATATGATTTTTCATCGCATAGTATCAAATTGCCAATTTTACCTATTATGGGCCCTACAGCCCAGCAGGCCCATTTAGCCCATTCTGGCCTAGTTGGCCAATACACGGCTCAAGTCCATGGAATCGATCATGGGGCCTCTGATAACCTATCGGTTTCCCCCCTTACGAGTGTTCGCGCACTCGCAAAACTATTGTAGCCAAACTTTTGGCTTTTCAACATTTCAGCTTTCCGGCATTTCGGGATTTGCCAGTCTACTCTTTGTGTGCAGTGTATGTACACACCTAGTACTAAAATGTGCCGCGATCTCCTTAGCCACGAACCTACAAAGCATGTCACTCAACGATTAATCACACACTTATGAAATACGATCACCAAAAACTGAAAATCTCACATTTGTCTTACCTTGAACGACAAGCCTTAACAGCCCTTCCTTGATCACTAATCATGAGTATTTCTTAAATCTGCATCAATCTTAATCATTAAGGATCAAACAACAAGTGACTCGCAATCATCTTAAGTCACTCTTAAATCATCCATGACCATTCGGCCAACCTTAACTAATAAAAAAGGAATACTTACCCAAAACCCCAAAATGCCTAAGGAGCAATTCGATAGAGATCTGAAATCCGAGATTCGATACTAATCTCCTACCAAACCTATCTAGAAAGAGTGAGGGAGAGAATAAATCGGTACTAGGAAGACCAATTAAAAGAAAGTAAAGCACTTACACAAGAATCGATCGGCCAACGATGAAGAAAAAGTGGCGGCACAATAGGATTTTGGCCAAAAGATATTCGGCTTTAGAGAAAGTAGCTAGGAGCAAGAAAGAAAAGAGTTTGATGAGAAAGGAAGGGAAGATATTGGCACAAACTAAAAGAGAAAGAATAAGGGATTTCGGCTTTTAGATATTTGAAGAGAAAAGTGTTTTCGGTAAAAAGAAAGGAAGAATTCAGCATTAGCCTTGAATTCCCAAAATCGGCACCTATATATACTATAGCCGAATTTACCTATCCCCAGATTCCTAATTCTGCTCCACTTCTCTACCCCCCTCATCTCCTAACTTTTCTCCCTGATAACTCCTTAATCCCTTCTTTAAATTTCTCCTCTAATCACTCCCTTCAGAGTTCACATCCAACGCCACTACTGGCCATTTATTAAGCAAAAATAAATCCTTTTTTTGAGCAAGGAGGGATTCGAACCCCAAACCTCCTTGCCATGCATGTGACGCCACTTTTAGGGTGCACATGTGATGCTATTTGCCACTCCAACACAAGGCTCCTTATGTCCAATTCCTCCTTCATTTATTTAAAAACCAAACTACTTGTCACCAAGGCTCTTTTAATTATTAAACTATAATTTCCTTCACCCCAAAGTTTGAACTCATAACTTAACCAAGGCCTATTATCACATAAATAACACTTGACTAGGAATATTAAGCACACCTTTTATCAAAATCGATAAAAAAAAAGTTTGGGATTTTTGGGGCTTTACATGTGTAATATGGCTTATTTAGTTTTTAAGAATGTGTATGTATATTGGTTAAAGAATGTCATATTTGACAAAAGAAGTAGACATATTGGCATACATTTGATGAATAACTGTAATGTTACATAATGAAATGATATGTGATTTGGTGGCTATATGCATAATTACAAAGATGATATTAGAAGTATGCTTGACCATGTTGATAATAATTAATTCTGTGAAGATTAATGCATAATATGAAGTTAGTAATATGTTGAAAATTTGTGTTATGATTTGTGTATACAATGTACAAATCAATGTATGTTTTAAAATGTAAATTAACTATATGCTCTTTATAAATGAGTTTGACTTGCGTGAATATATAAATGTTTGGAATTGCGCTTTTGTTCGGTAATGCCTCGTAACCCTAATCCGACTACGGATATGGGTTAGTGGTGTTACATGTGTGATATGACGGTACGGATCAGATTCTTCGTGTATACGAGTTCTCCAACATAAGTCAAGATTTAGTTGATATGTTGTATAACGAAGAACTACTCATAACCTTGGAACGAAGGATTGTAGTGTTAAGAACTAAAAGTTCAATATTGGTAAAGGTTCTCTAATGATGTTATGAATAAGGAGCTTATGCGAAAATCAAACCTCATTTCCAGTAAGATTTTCTGGGACGAAAATCCCTAAAGGTGGGAAAGTTGTAATAGCCCGATTTTAGGCCTAGTCGGAACAGTGGTTTCGGGACCACAAATTTGACGTAAGAAAATTTATTTTTATTATATTTTTATGGTCTACAAATTCACAGAATGATTTCGTGAAAATCTCGTTCGAAAATTTTGATGTTTGGGCATTCAATTTAGTTAAAAGGACTAAATTGTAAAAAGTGTAAAAGTTGAGTTCTACATGTTAGAGGTGTCTAATTGTTATGAAATTTTAAATTGGAGATCCTTAAATGGTAACTAGACCATTGGATAAAAATGGACATGAAATGGGTGAAATAGAATATTTTTAAGTTAGGGGCATTTTGGTAATCTAGTAATTAAAATTAATTAAAAACAAAATAAAAGCAAAAATTTCTTGTCCATCTTCTTCCTTGGCTGAATATTACATGAAGAAACCATTTCTAGGGTTTTCCAAGCTTTCAAGCTCGATTGTAAGTCTGTTCTTGCCCCATTTTTAATTATTTTTAAGTTTTTGAAATCCTCGTAACAAGATCTACCTATTTCTACCATTTATTTGAGTTATGATGAAGGTCTAGGGTTTGAACCATGTTATAAATTTGTCAATTTTGATTTTTAATGGTAGATTATGCATGTTTATGGTTGGAGAAACAACTTTTGCTAAGTGATTTTCGGTGAAAATGCTTAAAAGGACTAAATCGTAAAATTTATAAAATATGTAGTAAAAGTGTGTTCTAGTGGAAATTGTGGGCTATTGTAGTTATAAAAATGATTCATCTAAGCTTAAAGTGCAAAGAAATTGAATATAAATCATTGTACGAGCTTAAAGGCAAAAGTGTAAATATGACAAAGTTTAGGGGTAAAAGCATAATTTTGCCATAGTATGATTTTTGGATCACATTGAGTAATGTGATTAATAAATAGACTAAATGTGATATTATAGATCAAAGAAAATGAGGTTCGGGCCTAGAACGGAGGAAAAACAAGGAATTGACGGTAATGTCCCTTTTCGCCATTTTTGGTATCGAGGTACGTTCGTGTGATAATAATAATGCAATGTTATACTTGAATGTTAATGCTTGATATTACATGAATTGTATGCTCATGTGTAAACAATGTGATGTGTTACATTTTTTAACGCTTTAATGTTATATGAATTTAAATGCTTATTTGCTATCATGAATTATATGCCTTAATATTCCATGAGTATATGGTTCGTATTATGGATATCATAAATGACATTACGAGCAAGTCCAATAGTGATACGATAAGTAAGGAAACCCCTTTTAAACCTTAGGAATAGTCTAGGATACAAGTGACATGTCACTAGGAATTAAGGAATCTAAACTCATTGAGCGGTCTGGGTTCATAATATATATGTGACGTCTGAGCTCATTGAGTGCTCTGAGTTCATGATGTACGAGATACATTTAATTTGGTTCTGGGTGATGATCTTGTGTGTTCTATCCATGGCTAGGTAGTCCTGAGTGGTTCAAATACCTGACAGCTTGTGTGAGCAGCCCGTGCAGTTACACTCTGATCGATAGCTTATGCTAGGAGGCCCGTGAGTAGCTCCATTGTGAGCTTACATGATATGAGGTAACTTTGGCTACATATGTATATGTGGCACTTATGTGCAACTTTTCCACGTATCCACTAGTATTTCGAGTGTTCAACGGGTAGTTCAAAGAATGATTTGATGATAGTCCCAAAAGGGTATGTCAAAGACAAGAATGAATATGTGAAAATTGTTGAAAGGGTACAGGTATGTACACTAAGCTTATGGTTATTGAGACTTTGAAATGTTGAGACCTTCGTGAGTTAAGATATATGAATTATGATTATGAATTTTGTTGCAAAATCATGCTAACTTACATTGTGTAATTGAACACAGAATCCATGAAATGGTGAGTTCATGATTAGTTGAAAATGAACTTGTGATAGTTATCATTATATTGCATTAAAACAGTTTTGGACAGCAGCGGTAGTTCGACTTTGAAAATCCACCTAAAATTGTGGAACTAGAATTAGAGACTGAATAAAATATGAAATTAAAGCTTATTGAGTCTGGTTTCACATAGAGGAAACGGTGTAAGCAAAACAATTTCATATTATGAGATATTTGTGTAACTGACCGATTTAGACCCTAATCGGAACGGTGGTTTCGGGACCACGAATCTGAGTCAGAAAAATATTTATTAATTTCTGTGTTTATTATGTGTGAATTTATATCTACGAAATTTTCGTGATTTAATTTTTTCGTTTAGGTATCCGATAAATAAAAGGACTTGATCGTATAAAGGGAAATTTGGTGGTTATTTCTAAAAGGGACCTAATTGCCGTTGGCTTCTTTCATGGGAACCTTTAATAGTCCACTTAAATATTAGTTGGACAATATTAGGCTTATAATATAAAGTTTTTATAATAACTCATTAAGGTTATATTTGTAAATTAAACTTTAAGTTATAATATGTTATAATATATATCATAAAACATAAAATAAATTTAACATATATGTTATTATTATTGTTTAGCTTGATTTTTGATAATTTCTATGCTTTTGAGATTGTTGCTTCGAGTGCTACAAAACCCACGCTTAAATTTATTTTAGTGAATATTTTGAGTTATGCCATTGTTGAGAGCTTGTAATTTTTGTTGTTTGATGATGGAATATGAAAGATATGTTTTAGATTAATATGTTTTGTATTGGAGTTTTTGATGATTTTCAGTAATTAGGACTAGATTGCAAAAATAATAATTTGAGGGACTAAAACATGAAACAAATGATATATATGGATTTGTATGAGTATGGGTAAAATTCGGCCCAACATAGGTATGTTGAAATTTTGTATATTTTGAATATTAAGAGATGATTGCTTATGAATGATGTTATATGATATCAATGATTCTAAATTGGTTTGAAATGTTCTGTTTGTCTGGTAATGCCCCTTACCTATTCCGACGACGGATACAGGATAGGGGTGTTACACTCCTTTCCATTTCTTTAGTGTTGTTAGGTTAGCTTGGGGTTGGAGATCGTTAGAGGCAGCACCACACTATCAAATTAGCAATTTGGGGTATTAATAAACCTTAAGTATTTTCAAGTGAGTGGCATGTATAGAGGCTTAGCCTTTTGATATATGTATTTCATGATTTGGCTAAATGTATTGGCTTATAATGATTCAATTGTATATAGCCATGAGACGTGGCTTATATTGATTATTGGGTTACAACCCTATTATATGTGCATGCACAAGCTTAAAAGTTTCATGTGATGTAAGTATGTGACTTGATATAGTGTGCAATGTCTTTGGCAAGCATGTTATTCTACACATGTGAAATATGTTGGTATTTTATAAAGTTATGAGCTAGCCTTGAATATGAATGTTTGATGATTAAGTTGAAATCTTTTGGTATGATGGTAACCATGATATAAAAGTATAAGCGATATCATAATAGGCAAGGCGAAATGAGTGTGTACAACACATGAATCATGACATGAAAATGCTATGTTTGTGGCCTAAATGAATATGTTTAATCGTTAAATGGAGGTCATGTTATATGTCCTTAATATTGTATAAATGTGTGAGGGTTTATGGTTGACTAAGGCTTGGAAAATAGCCTAAATGTTGGCCACACGGGCAGAGACACGGTCGTGTGTCTCAGCCATGTGGGGAACACGGCCTTAGCACACTGGCGTGTGACTTTGCCATGTGTGTAACACCCCAAACCCGGCCCAGACGCTATGGCCGAATTCGGCATGTCACATTGAAGTGTTTTAACGAAAACCGTGTTTTCATTGAAAACCCTTTTTAAACAAAAGAAACCCTAAATAACTAAAAAAAACCTTTCAGTTACGAAAGCCTTGTTTAAAACATTTGATTTAAAAAAAAACTTAGTTGCGGAAACGTAGAAAACATACTATAATTTAAGAAATCCATGTTCAGCTTCTCGTAATTACAATGAAAATAATAATAATAATTCAAATAATAATAACATAATGAAAACCTTATTACAATCTGATCTGAACACACTTAAAAAAAAATAAAAACTTAAATGCTAAAATAACCAAGTCCAAATTATCTTGCTAGTCAGCCACCTAGAGTCCCTCCAAACATCGAACCTTCTATTGAGCATCACCTGAAAATAAAATAAAAGAGGGGGTGAGTTTTCGCAAACTCAGTGTGTACAACCCTCGATGGAAAACAAGCATTCAAAGATAAATCATCAAACACGCAATGCAATCCCATCCAAATTATCCATCCGCTACACACCAGCTCCGTCCCCCATCACACCATATGGGGATATAAATATCGACCCACCTAGCCCACACACCAATGGTAGCCCGGTTGCGGAACTACCTTTGTAATAGCCCAAAATTGGGTCTAGTTGGAATAGAGGTTTTGGAACCACAAAATCTGAGATATAAATAATTATTTTATGATTATTTTGAGGTCTATGATATGATTGCATGATTGTGTGAAAATTTCGTGAAGAAATTCTATGCATAAAGTGCTTAATTCGAAGTTAGGGACTAAATTGAATAAGTTGTAAAACTTGCATTCTAGAAGTTTCTAGTATGAAATTGATTTGAAATATTAATTAGGAGGTCTTAAATAGAATTTGACCAATTTCTATGTTATGGACAAAAGTTGGACATGGATGGAATTTTTAGAAAGTTTAGTAGTAAGGGTATTTTGGTCATTTAGGGGTAAAATGAATTAAAATACAAAATTAAAAGCCAACTTTGCTCATCTTCTTCACCATGGATGTGTATACCAAGGGAGACTCCATGGCTAGGGTTTTCAAGCTTCCCAAGCTCAATTGTAAGTCCGTTCTAACCCCGTTTTTCAAGTTCTTTACGTTTTTGGAGTCCCGGTAACTTGATTTAGCTTATGCTAGCAATAATTCAACCTAGGGTTCATATTTGGAAAAATACCCATAGGTAAAATTTATGTATTCTTGTGTTTTATGATACAATATGAGGTTTTAAGTTATGTTAGACAACTTGTGCTACTCGGTTTTAAGTGAAAACGAGCAAAAGGGCTTAATCGGTAAAAATACCTAATAGTCATAAGTATATGTTAGAGTGAGAATTTGATATGTTGCCATAGAAGGGGAAAGTGATCATCATGTCATAAAACATAAGAATAAGGGATGAAGTTTAATTCCCGAGCCTAGGGGAAAAAGTGTAAATATGTAAAAATTTAGGGGCAAAATTATAATTTTTCCAAAGTTTGAGTTAAGGACTGTTTTGAATAGTACATTAATTAAATAAGTAAAATATGATGTTTTAGATCCCGGAAAACGATATTTGAACCTAGAATGAGAGAAAAATCGAAAATTGGGAAAGTTAGTAAAATGGCCGTTTTAATATCAAGGTAAGTTCATATGTATAATAAGCATTAATTTATACATGTTTCAATGTAAAATTGATATATTTACTATGATCTCCGAGGTGTTGAAAGTATGTAAGTTGGTATGATAATAATACAACAATAATGCTGTAATTTATATTTGAAAGTTAAATTTAGTGAATTAATTGAATTATGTTAAATTAAATGATTATGGTGCCAAGTTTATGAATTGATTTAAAAATATGTCTATCGTACATGAAGTGCATTGAATTATCATACATAAATGTGATTTCTATGATTATGGATATTATGGGAAATTGTAAGTTCATATGATTTTTAATAAGACAATGTGTAATTTAATGTTATTGCGTTGATATTAAATGAGATGTAAGTTTATATGTAAGTAATACATCACTATTACTTGTATTATGATATTTTATAAAAATATTGGAAATATGTTTGTGGATAATTACTTGATTGGTGAAATTGTAGGAAAAGAGAGAGAAATCCCGGTTGAACCTTCGGAAAGATTGGATGATACAGATGGTATGTAGCTAGGTCACATGTATAGTGCTGAGTGCACATCATGTGTACAAGAGAGCTACAAGACATTATGATGTAGCTAGGTCGCATGGGTGATACTATGTGTACACCATGTAGACAAGAGAGCTACGGGATATATGTAGCTAGGTCGCATGCGTGGTTCCAAGTGAAGGACACCATGTAGACAAGAGAGCTACGAGATAAACTGGCTAGGTCACATGGGTGGTACTAAGTGTTCACCATGTGTACAAGAGAGACGAACTATATGATGGGTGGAGCTATGTGCTGAAACCACCAAGTATCGAGGATTGATCCGAAGTGTTCAACGGGAGACTCTCTATGTATTGCTTTGTGAGTTTTGTGATGAATAAGTGCAGGAACTTGGTTATGTGAATGATGTGTTCATTAAGTGACTAGGATGTGGTAAGGTTATAAACAAGTAAGTTATACATGAGGATGATTTTATGGTGACCTTGTGATCATGGGCCTATACTTGTGATGTATGAAATGTGGTGAAAATGATTTGTGATATGTATGTTAAAATGAGGTTAATACAAAGAAAGTGTGAAAGAGTGAATTAGCAATAAATCTGTTTTGGACAGTAGCAGTGACGTGATTTTGACAAATCACCAAAAATAGTATAAATTTAATCAGAGACTGAATGAGATATCAAATTAAATCTTAATGAGTCTATTTTCATATAAAAGAAATATATAAAGCAAAGGAGTTCTATATTTTGAGATATTTATGTTTTTGTGAGACTGATTCAGAATGATTATGTGATCCCCTGTTCTGACTTTGGAAAATCACAAAAATTTGGAGAAATATAATTAGAGGCTAAAAATTATATTTTTAAAATCCATAATGAGTCTATTTTCAAGATAAATCAACAAGAACATTATCTGAATTCTGTACTGTGAGATAATTATTTTTTAGTGAAGAGAGGTCAGAACTGTCAAAAAGTGAAACAGGGGAAATTTTAATGAATAAACTGTACTAATTGGCTTAACCAAAAATTATGAAAATTTTATGATGGAAAGATATGTGAGTCTAGTTTTAGGGTAAATTTACGGATCTTAATTTGGAGCTCTGTATCTCGAATTATAAATAATTAAGTGACTATGACTCGTGTGGATAGTTTGATGTGAACATTTATTAGTAAATTGTGAAATCGTACTTACAAGAATGCTATATACATTAAGGATGTGGAATGGAGAGGAGGAGGAGGAACATAAATATATGTGGAATACATGGAAATTATGGTATATGAAATATTGATATAATGAAATAAATTATATGTGTTTATAAGAAAACAAAAAGAGAATGTTATGTATCATGACATGTATATATATATATGACTAGTCTCAATGTAATGCTTGTTGGGTATGGAATTGAATTGAAATGTTTCAGGCAAACAAGTTATTCTGCGCATCTGAATCGTGGTATTTTATAAAGATATGATCTAGCTTTAAATATGAATGCTTGATGATTAAGCTGAAGATATTTGGTAAGATGATAATCTTGGTATAAATGTATAAGTGGTACTATAATAAACAAGGTAAAATGAGTATGAGAGTCACCTGTATGATGACATACAAATGCTATGTTTGTGGTTTAATTGAGGATGTTTAATCATTAAATGAATACCATGTTATATGCTTTTGATTTTGTATAAGTGTGTAAGAGATCAAGGTTGACCAAAGCTTGGAAAATAGCCTAGGTATATTCCACACAGGCAGAGACACGACCATGTGTCTCAGCCGTGTATGGAACAAGACTTTGGGACACGGGCATGTGGAGCCTTAAAGCATGAAATTTCCAAGATTTTCGTAAGTTCTCGGTTTAGTCCCAAACCCTTTCTAAAGTATGTTTTGGGCTCCGTAGACTCAAATAAGGGACTATGTGTTAGAGAATGAATGCTTTGAAATATGAATAAAATTTTATGGCTCGTATTTTTGTTTAATGTTTGTATGTTTGTCTGGTAACGCCTCGTACCTTAGCCCGGCCTCGGATACGGGTAAGGGGTGTTACAACCTTCATTTACATATTGGGTTTTAAAAGCCGTCGGTGGATCCATGATTGTAAAGCAACATGCGAATCCTGATATACTTTCTCTGTTCCATAATTCCCACCCCATATGCAACCTAAGCAGAACGTCATATGTATGCATGTCACATCCCTAAAACTTACATTCAACACCTAAGGGTATTCTAGTCATTCTCGCCCTTAGGGGTATTTTGGTAATTTTCCCTTAATTATGGTTTTCACTTACCTTGGCCCATGAACAAGTCCTGCGAGCTAAGATGAACGAATACTATGCACCAGGTACGATTCCAGAGAAGAGGAGGTGGGTCATTAAGACCGCTTAAGTACCAAGATCTCCCTAGATCCAATCCTAGACATGCATATACCCGTTGCCACACCTTAACCCTATGACTTGTCCACGGTCTCAATTAATTAATTAATTAAGTTTTATGTAGTCATCATATACTAGGCCCAATACCCCTACATACATGCATATGGCCCACTAGGCCCAATCTTATTCAAATGGCCCATTGGCCCAGTTCATATTCTTATGGCCCATTAGGCCCAATTCACATTCATATGGCCCATTAGGCCCAAATATATTATATTCATGCTCACATACAAATTTCCTAACACATAGCATCACTTATCAATCCTTGCCTATTGTGGGCCCAATAGCCCATCAGGACCATTTAGCCCATTTCGGCCCATTTGGCCAATTCTTAACCCAAGTCCACGAAATTGCCCATCGGCCACAGGCAACCTATCGATTTCCTCTCCACGAGTGTTTGCGCACTCGTGTGACTACTGTAGCCCAACTTTCGGCTTTTTAGCATTTCGACTTTTTAGCTTTTCAGCATTTCGGCTTTTACCGATTCATTGTGTGTGTGCAGTGTATGTACACACCTGGTAGGCAAGCATGCTGCGATTTCCTTAGCCCAAACCTACAATCGATATCACTCAAATATTAATCTCACATACTTATCGAATATTTTACCAAAAGCCAGAATCTCACCTTAACCTTACCTTGCGTGATAAGTATAATAGCCCTTTCACTAACCACGATCAAATCCTAGATCTGCACCAATCGTAACTACTAAAACCAGAATAATAGTGACTCATATCCAACACAAGTCCCCTTACCTTACTATGGCTATTCGACCAACCTTAGCCAATGGATGAGGAATACTTACCAAAACCGCAAAACCTAAGGGGCAATTCGGCAATGAGCTAAGATCTGAGATCCAATATTAATTCCCTACCACAGTTGATTAGAAAGAGTGAGGGACAATATTTGATAGTTAGCAAAGAAATCGATTGGGAGAACAACACTTACACTAGATTTGACCGAAGTAGAAGTAGTAGTGATTGCACCAAGGGTATTTGGCCAAAGAGGTTCGGCCCTTTACTATTTTGTATGGAAAAAGAGGGTTATTCGGCTCCAAAGAAAAAAGAAAGAAAAGTCAGCGATGAGGTAGAGCCAAAATAGAATTCAACACAAGGAAGGAGAAAAAGAAAAGAAAGGCAAAGGGTTTTCGGCTTTTAGAGAAAAGAGTTTCTGGTAACAGGGTGAAGGAAATTCGGTCATTAGCTTCATACCGTAGCATTTGGCACCTATTTATAAGCCTTATAGCTGAATTTTTCCATGCCTAATTCCCCATTTGGCTCCATCACTTCTCCCTTCTCATCTCCTCGTTTTTCTCCCTGATAACCCCTTAATCCTTTCCTTAATTTTCTCTCCTGAACACTTCCCTTGGAGTCCACTTTCACGCCACTTCCATCCTTTTAGAAGGTCAAAATTAAACTTCTAAAAACACTAAGTTAGGATTCGAACCTTAGACCTTTTTACTAGCTATTAACGCCACCTCCCTACACTCTTAGTGGCGTCACTTAGCCACTTCTCTACTAGGCTCTTTGCTACTATTTTCCCCTATCTTTATTTAAAAGCCCAACTACTTGCCAACCCTGATTCTTTTAATAATTAACTTATAATTTCTTCTACCCCTTAATTCGAACTCAAACTTTGACCAAGACCTACCTTTGCGTAATTAGCATTTAACCGGAATTATTAAGCACAAAAAGAAAAATTCAAGATTTCAGGATTTTTGAATTTCAGGATTTTTGGGGCATTACAACTCTACCCCCTTAAAAGAAATTTCATCCTCGAAATTTCCAACTACTAACACAGACTACAACACCGCACTTCCGCTGTGCACTCTAATTCCAACTTAGGTAAATATCACACCATGGGAAAGTACGTACCATTATTCGCCTCTGGAGCATCTCCATCCTATTGACGACGTGCTGCATAGACCAAACCTGGCTGCCTCGCCTTAGCATGATCAGCACCTCTGCCTGGTGCTCCATGACCTAAATCATTTCCACCCCTGGCCTGATCACAGCCTCTCGGCGTTAGTTGAGCACCCCTCAGTGGTTGTACACCACCTCGGTCCGCAACTGGCACCTGAGCTGACATTCTAGGGCAATTCCTGATCCTATGCTCCATAGATCCACAAGCTAGACAAGCTCCCGTCCTCTTCCAACACTCGCCTACATGACCTTTCCCACAATTAGAACAAAGTGGCACCTCTGGATTAACAGCAGGGAGCCCTGCTCTATCTGGCCCTAGCCCTAGGCATCTGTCCTACACCAGGAGTCTCAGCCTCCCTCTTATTCCTACCCCTTTCTTTCTCCTGATTTAAGCGTTCAGTGCGCTTTACCTCCTTCGCTATCTTTGCCTTCTCCACCAACTCCAAGAAAACTTGCTCCCTTTATGGAGCTATCAGTACCCTGAGGTTATCTCTAAGTCCATCCTCAAACCTCACATAATGCTCATAGTCCGTTGCCACCATAACTCTTGCATACCTACTAAGGCGCAGAAATTCCACCTCATACTCTGCCACCGATTTGTTTCCCTGGGTCAAGTTCAAGAACTCCTTCCTTTTAGCATCCACATAACTCGCACCCACATACTTCCCTTGGAATACAGCTTTGAAAAACTCCAAAGTGACCCGCTCTGGTTAGGTGCCCTCTTTCACTGTTAGACACCACTGGTAGGCTTCTTCCGTAAGCAGTGACACTACCCCTTTCAGCTTTTCTTTCGGTGAACAGTTCAAGTCCTCTATTATCCTTTTCGTGGCCTCCAACCAATATTTTGCCACGTTAGGAGCCACACCAGCTACGCCCTTAAAGATCTCAACCCCATTTGATCTAAGTCGCTCCAGAATGACCCCTAATTTCTCGTGCCATTATTGGGCCCAGCGACCCTCTCCAAAATCCTTAGCATTGCCTGCGACAATGCATCTTCTCCCGCAGCCCGATCATACAGCCTAGTCCAAGCTACGGGTGAAGCTAGAGCCTCTTCTACTCCAACATTGGGCACATGGCCCGATGCCGATGATTCAGCACTTACACTTTCACGGCCTAGGCCACGGCCTCTCGCACCTCTTCTAGCACTCATCATTGTTTCACGTATTTTTTGGATTAAAAATTTTACGAAGTTTTAGTTAGTTTCGATAATTAACCCAATGTTTTATGGAAGTATTTAAAGAGAGAGTTGTTTTCATAAATTCTCTACAGTTTCAGGATCCTACGGGCTTCAGTTCCATTCTAACATAATCGTCTAAAATAGCCCTCTAACTATCCACTGTATAACAATTTAAACAGGTTCAAGAATAAAAGAACTTACTTGGTTCGACGTCGGAGACTCTGTAACACCCCAAACCTGGCCCAGATGTTATGGCCGGATCCGACATGCCACATCGAAGCGTTCAAAACATTTTATATTGTTGATCCAGAAAAACCTACTTAGTGTTTTAAAAGATAATTTCATTATAGGTTAAAGTGAATGGAAGCTGTGCACCAGGTAGGAAACCGGAAAAGAGGAGGTGAGTCTATCAGACTACTTAAGTAACAAGCTCCCTTCGGATCCAATCCTAGACATGCACACCGCCATTGCCACACCTTAACGTCATGTATATTTCTAGGAAACCGATTTGATTAAGTCATTTTAGGAAAAGCGATTAATTTTGGAAAATACTTTCATTGCGGAAGCTTTGCTTGTTGTCGTGTTATTTTGAAATCAATTGTTGTTTTTTTTTTGAAAACGCGCCCTAAAGCTATCAAATTTCAACAGTTGAAATAAGTAATACCTATCTTAGTAATACATATTAAAACCATCAAAAATAATTAAGCGGCCTTATTACATTTAAAAACCCAAACCTCAACGTAAATAATAGGATGTCCAGTTCACCAGAAGAAAACCAAACTTTCAGAACGGGTGGCCACTCCGAATTCCCTCACAGCTCCAAACCCACTATGGTTGGGTATTTCCTGCGTGGATGAAAATAAAAGGGGTGAGTTTGGGGAAACTCAGTGTGTAAGGAAAACCCGTTCAAAGCCCAAGTCAGCTCAAGCCCATTGGGCCTAAGCCCATTCAGGTAACAGTGGTACTGGGCCAGAGCCCTTTTCAGATTACAATAAACTGGGCCTTAGCCCCTTATTCAGATAACAGTATGGCCCATAGGCCTATTTCAAAATACATGCAACATCAATAAGCAAGCCCATTTGGGGAGACTACTCAACCCACCAACCACTACACTCCACCCGTACCAGACCTACACTCCATGTGGGAAATAGCTCAACCCACCCAGCCCAACACTCCACAGTTGCAGCCTTGCTGCTCAGTTAACAGTAAATTGAGGCAAAGCCTCCAGTAAGTGGACAAGCCACTTTCAGTACTTCCTCCGTCAATAACCCAATCCCATGCATCAGATAATAACAACATGGCATGCAGTAAATTACAACAGTCAACATGCATTTAGGTCAATTTAACCCTAGGGGTATTTCGGTAATTTATCTACTAGGGGTAAAACTGTAAATTTTCCACTTTTAAAGGTATTTCAGTAATTTATTTATTTTAGGGTTTTCCATGCATATTCCTACTTTTCACGTACTAACAGAATCACGTACCGAGGGTTCTTACCGAATTGGGCCCGTTGGCCCATCATCCAATTTTGGCCCATTAAGCCCAAAAATATCGAGGGCCTAGAAATTATGCACTTTGCAGTCCAAATTTTGCAGCTTACCAAAAACATTAATCGATTTACCTCACGAGCATTCGCACACTCGCAAATCTACAAAATACCGGTTTT
The DNA here is from genome assembly GCF_007990345.1 of Gossypium hirsutum. Classification (NCBI taxonomy): domain Eukaryota; kingdom Viridiplantae; phylum Streptophyta; class Magnoliopsida; order Malvales; family Malvaceae; genus Gossypium; species Gossypium hirsutum. Next base: position 81,407,963 of record NC_053424.1, on the reverse strand, counting down.
CGACATTTCGGCTTTTCGAATTTTGCCGATCCAGACTAAGAAAGAGGGTGTTAGTTACACACCTGTTTGCGACGATATGCTGACGAGATCCACACACGAACTGCCTACAATTGGATTACTAACACATTAATCTAACTATTCAAATACGAACTACGTATTAACCCCTTACAATATTCGGCCAACCACACCTACAGATCATAGTAAGCTTATAAGAAAACAATAAGCAACTCATTAACAAATTTTTGTCAATGTTTACCACATAATCATAATTTCACTGCAAGCTGTCTTCCTGAGCAACAGTGTAACACCTCGTACCCAAGACCGTTACCGGAGTCGGACACGAGGGGTTCACAGACTAAATTCACTTATTTTCACAGTCCATTTTAAAAAATTCCAGACAGCTGACTAACTGCGTCACTATCACTTTAAAAATCATATATTGAGTTCCAAAACTCAAAAATCAGTTTTGTAATTTTTTCCTAAAACTAGACTCATATATCCATCCACAAATTTTTTTCTAGAATTTTTGGTTAGCCAATTAAAACAGTTTATTAGTTAAAGTCTCCCCTGTTACAGGGTTCGACTATTCTGACCTTCATGCATTACGACTTGGATATCTCCCTGTACAGGGCTTCAATACTGATGTCGTTTGTTTATATAGAAACTAGACTCGAAAAGGAATCTATACATATATGGCATGACTTCTAATTATCTCTGGTTAATTTATAATGAATTTCCAAAGTCAGATCAGGGGATCCAGAAATTGCTCTGGCCCTGTTCCACGAAAACTTAAATATCTCTTAAAATCCGACTCATATGACCGTTTCGTTTCTTCCATATGAAAGTAAATTCATCAAGGTTAGATTAAATAAGTTATTCACTATTTAAATCCATTCCTACTATTTTTAGTGATTTTCAAATTCACACCACTGCTGCTGTCAGCATCTGCCTTTAGGGTAGACTTTACCTATTACACAGTTTCCATGATTCAACTAACCCTTTAGCATATATAGCACAAAGTATGATCGTGATTAACCATTCCAATGGAAAATCATTGCCAAGCATATCCACACCTCTCAATAACCATATACATACAAAATGATTATAACATTATGCTCAAAAATATATATAATCCATTTTCGCATGGCTATCCAAATTTATACAAAACCGAAGGGTACATGACCCACAACAAAAAGGGTAGTCCTATACATGCCATTTCAAAGTTCAACCAAAAGTGTACCAAAAGGGGGTTTGATAGTGTGGGCGACTTCGACTTCAATAATCCCGAGTCCGATAGCTGACGAACCAAAATCTATAAAACAGAGATTCAAAGAAACAGAGTAAGCATTTAATGCTTAGTAAGTTTTGAGCCATAAAATTTGACACAACTAAAGTGTAACATTCATATGGCTAAATGGATAATTTCATATGCACAAATTCTCAATACCATACTTACTTCACATTACCAACCCTTATATTCATACACAAAAGATCAACTTAGCCAAAGGCCGGTAGCTCATTTATCGACTGAGCGAATACTATTTGTAAGGGATCAACTAATTCAAAGCATATACGAAACATACCTCATCGCTGGGATTTTACGAGCGTATTAATTGAAACTATTACAGCAAGGTCGCTCATTCCCAAGCCAAGTACCTTCGGGATTGAACCGGATATAGCTACTCGCTCGAATACCTTCGGGACATAGCCCGGATATAGTAACTCGCACAAATGCCTTCGGGAATTAGCCCGGATATAGTATCTTGCACAAATGCCTTCGGGACTTAGCCCGGATATAGTAACTCGCACAAATGCCTTCGGGACTTAGCCCGGATATAGTAACTCGCACAAATGCCTTGGGACTTAGCCCGGAACTAGTCACTAGCGCAAATGCCTTCGGGACTTAGCCCAGTTATCGTCCAAATATTCATGCACATATCAATAAATCATGACACATCTATATTTCATTTTCATAATTAGAGTTCAAACACAAGTCACGTATTAAGCAATCCCATTTTCGGCTCACTAGCCACATACAAACAGCATGGTTTAGTTTGCTTTATGACACGATCTCTATGCACATATGGCTACCCATCATACGTATAGACTAATTAACTCAACATATAATTCAAGTAGAATCATCATATCACCGTAAATTTGTTATGCTCATACATCATGACTTAATCAAATCATAAACTAAGTCTCATTGCTCGAAAACTTACCTCGGATGTTGTCGAACGATTTCGATGACTATTCGACCACTTTTTCCTTCCCTTTATCGGATTTAGTTCCCCTTTGCTCTTGAGCTTAATTTAACAAATAAATTGATTTAATCATTTGAGCATCGAAAAGAGGAACTCAAGGTACTTAGCCCATATATATAGACATTAGACATTAAAGTCACATACATATGAAATCATGAATGAACTCAACATATTAACCCACACTTCCTTTTAGCCGATTGTCTAAGCCAAGATAAAAGCATCAATATGCTTGCCTCTAACCGAATACATGCAACACTAATCTTCTTCCTATGGCCGAATATGCATGTCTATGTTGAGGCCGATTATATGCTTAATACTTCCTACAAGTATGGTTACTTGTATTGATTATATATCATCTTATTTCAAGTTCAAAACTCGGCTAATACGCATATATACACTAGTAATCAAATACTAATATTTTGCACTTCACCTTACTACCATTTCACATCTACTTTCTACCATGGCCGAATGCATCAAGACACCATACCATTCAATTTTGGTCATGGGTTACACAAAGAACTTAATGTCTAGCTCAAAAATGCCAAAAAGAAAATCCAAGAGTCATCAATCGCCATCACATGTATCATTACAAAGCTTCACACTTAGCATGCAAATGACATCAACACAAATCCACCTTAGCCGAAACTTAACTCATCTTCATGCCTCGTCACCACAACATCAAACATCAACCAAGAAGACAACACCCATGGCCGAATATCATCTCCATCTTATAGCAAAGATTTAAACCATGGGCTAGGTAGAACTCAAACTAACAACTAAAAACATGCATGAATCTCATGGACAATATCAAACATACCTTAGTCTAGCAAACCACCATAGCTGATTTTCTCCAAGCTCTTTCCCTTCCTTTCTTTCCTCTATTCGGTCAAAGATGTTCAAGAATGAACACTTTTTTTTTGTTTTCTTTCTTCAATTCATGGCAATGGGGGGGGGAACATGGATGAGACAATTTTTTTCATCACTCCTCCCTTTGCATTATTATTTTATTACCCATACTCCTTATTTTATCTTTCCTAACATAAATCACTAACATAACATGTTTATGACATGTTTTGCCCATCACCCTTTGTCATGGCGGCCACTAGTAATTAAATGGGGGAAATTGACATGCAAGTCCACCCCTTTGATTACATGCACTAATAGATCCTTATAGGTTAACCTATCACATTTCAAAAGTGTTACACATAAGTCCTATTGACTAAATTCACATGCAATTTACTAAATCGAAGCTTAAAACTTTCACACATTCATAATCACATATTTTAGACAATAAATATCATATTCAAATAATTTTGTGACTCGGTTTAGCGGTCCCGAAACTGCTTTCCGACTAGGGCCACTTTAGGGCTGTCACAACTCTCCCCCACTTAAGAAATTTTCGTCCCCGAAAATCTTACCGGTAAATAGGTTTGGGTATCGCTCTTTCATAGAGTTCTTAGGTTCCCAAGTAGCTTCTTCTATCCCGTGTTTGAGCCATAACACTTTTACTAAAGGAACCTTTTTGTTTCGTAACTCTTTCACTTCACGAGCTAGGATACGAATCGGCTCTTCTTCATAACTCATGTCGGATTGAATTTCAACCTCTGATGGATTAATTACGTGTGACGGATCAGATCTATAACGTCGAAGCATCGAAACATGAAAGACGTCGTGAATCTTTTCAAGTTCAGGGGGCAAAATCAATCTATACGCAACTGGACCAACTCGTTCGGAGATTTCGTACGAACCAATGAATCTCGGACTCAACTTGCCCTTACGGCCAAATCTGAGTATCTTTTTCCAAGGCGAAACTTTAAGAAACACTTTATCTCCCACTTGATATTCAATGTCTTTTCGTTTCAAATCCGCATACGATTTCTGACGATCTGTGGCTGCCTTCAGACTTTCACGGATTACTTTTACTTTCTGTTTAGCATCTTTAATCAAATCAACTCCAAAAATTTTACTTTCACCGAGCTCGGTCCAAAACAATGGTGTACGGCATTTTCAATGTACAAAGCCTAGTACGGTGCCATCTTAATACTTGACTAAAAACTATTGTTGTAAGCGAATTCAATCAAAGGTAAATACCGTTCCCATGAACCACTAAACTCAAGGATGCAGCATCTCAACATATCCTCGAGTATTTGAATTATCCGCTCGGATTGACCATCGGTTTGGGGGTGAAAAGCGGTGCTAGAATGCAACTTGGTACCCAAAGCTTCTTGCAATTTCTTCCAAAATCGCGAGGTGAATCTCGGATCTCTATCCAACACAATAGAAATCGGTACCTCGTGTAATCTCACAATTTGAGAAACATACAGTTCAGCTAGTTTATCCAATGAAAAATCCGTACGTACGGGGATAAAATGAGCCGACTTAGTCAGTCTATCAACAACAACCCAAATCGCATCTTTCTTACTTGTCGACAATGGCAACCCAGACACAAAATCCATCGTGACTCTATCCCATTTCCATTCAGGTATCATGATCGGCTGGAGTAAACCCGTAGGCACTTGATGTTCCGCCTTCACTTGCTGACATATTAAACACTTTGAAACAAAATTGGAAATGTCTCGTTTCATACCATGCCACCAAAACTGACGTCTCAGATCGTTGTACATTTTCGTAGTTCCCGGGTGAATTGACATTCGGCTACAATGAGCTTCATTCAGAATCATCGAAATGAGTTCTGAATTTATTGGAACACACAAACGACTTCTGAACCTCAAACAATCGTCATCATCACTTTGAAACTCTGATTCCGTATTCGGAACACATTCAGCCCGTTTTGCAACCAATTCATCATCGACTTTCTGAGCTTCACGAATTTGATGAATCAATAATGGTTTGGCCTTTAATTCTGCCACTAACACATTGTCGGATAGAACAGACAAGTGTACATTCATCGCTCGTAAAACAAACAGTGATTTACGACTTAAGGCATCCGCAACCACATTAGCCTTTCCCGGGTGATAGTCAATGACAAGCTCATAATCTTTTAACAACTCGAGCCAACGTCTTTGTCACAGATTCAAGTCTCTTTGAGTCATCAAATATTTGAGACTTTTGAGAACCGAATATACACGGCACTTCTTACCAAATAAGTAGTGTCGCCATATTTTCAAAGCGAATATGATGGCAGCTAGTTCGAGATCATGAGTCGGATAATTTTTCTCATGTGGCTTTAATTGTCTCGACGCATAGGCCACAACTCGACCTTCTTGCATCAATACGCAACCCAACCCAAGTAGGGATGCATCACTATAAATGACGAACTCCTCGCCTGATTCGGGCTGCACTAGTACTGGAGCTTCCGTCAAGTGAGTTTTCAATTGTTCGAAACTTTTCTGACACTTTTCTGTCCATTCAAACTTAACATCCTTCTGAAGTAGTTTCGTCATTGGTGTGGCTATCATCGAGAAACCTTTCACAAACCGTCGGTAGTAACCGGCAAGTCCCAAAAAACTCCGAACCTCAGTAATATTTCTCGGAGGCTTCCAGTTAGGTATGGCTGAAATTTTGCTCGGGTCAACTCGAATACCCGATGCGGATACCACATGACCCAAGAAGCTAACCTCTCTTAACCAGAACTCACACTTACTGAACTTAGCATATAACTGCTTATCCCGTAAAATTTGCAACACTAATCCCAGGTGTTCAGCATGATCGGTTTTATTTCTCGAATAAACCAAAATATCATCGATAAACACGACTACAAACCGATCCAAATACGGTTTGAAGATCTGATTCATCAAATCCATAAATACCGCAGGGGCATTAGTGAGCCCAAACGGCATCACTAAGAACTCATAGTGACCATATCTCGTTCTGAAAGTAATTTTGGGTATATCCGAATCTCGAATTCGCAACTGGTAATTACCCGATCTCAAATCTATCTTTGAAAACACTGAGGCTCCCTTTAGTTGATCAAACAAATCGTCAATACGTGGCATCGGATATTTATTCTTTATTGTCACCTTATTCAGCTGACGATAGTCGATGCACAACCTCATGGTTCCGTCCTTCTTTTTCACAAACAATACTGGTGCACCCCAAGGTGAGAAACTTGGTCGAGCGAAACCTCTATCCGTCAATTCTTACAACTGAGCTTTCAACTCTTTTAACTCGGTTGGTGCCATATGATACGGAGCTATCGAAATCGGCGTAGTCCCAGGTACAAGCTCAATACCAAACTCTACCTCCCGAACAGGTGGTAAACCTGGTAATTCCTCGGGAAAAACATCCGGGTATTCACAAACCACCGGCACAGATTCGGGTTTCTTTTCTAACTCTTTGTCATCAAGTACATACGCAGGGTATGCTTCGCACCCCTTTCTTACATATTTCTGGGCCAACATTGATGATATTACAGCTGGCAACACCTTTAAGTCCGTAGACTCTGTAACACCCCGAACCCGAAACCGACACCGGAGTCGAACACGAGGTGTTAACTGACTTTAACCCCTTATAAAATTTATTTTCCAGACACTGCCCAATCTGTGTACTAGTCGTTTTAAAAATCATATCTTGAGTTTCGTAACTCGAAAATCAGTTTCGTAATTTTTCCCAGAAACTAGACTCATGTGCCCATCTATGTATTTTTTTCTAGAATTTTTGGTTGGGCCAATTAGTACAGTTTATTAGTCAAAATCTCCCAAGTTGCAGGGGTCGACTACACTGACCTTTGCCCATTACGACTTGAATATCTCCCTGCACGGGGCTTCAATACTGATGCCGTTTGTTTCTATGAAAACTAGACTCAGAGAGGAATCTGTACATATATGGTACGACCCCAAATTATCTCTGGTTAATTTGTAATGAATTTCCAAATTCGGAGCAGGGAATCCAGAAACCGTTCTGGCCCTGTCCCACAAAAATCTGATTATCTCTTAATATACTGCCCATATGATCTTTTCGTTACTTCCTCATGAAAACAGACTCATCGAGCTTCGCTTACATAATTTATTCATCAATTAATTCCACTCCTACTATTATTAGTGATTTTTCAATCTCATGACACTGCTGCTGCCAGCATCTGTTACGAAAGTAACTAGGTTCATTTCATGCCTACCCTTGATCCAACTCAATCGAACATTCGTGCCATTTTCGCATGGCTTAAAGTTTACATGCCAAAGTTCAAACACAACGTAATAGCTTATACATGCCAAAATGTTCTTCTAAGCCAACTAAGAAGAAAGTACCAAAACTTGCTATCCGGTGTGATGACTTCGATGACGGCCCGACCACGCAAAAATAGATGAGTCCAAGCAACCTATAATGGGTGACAAGGAAACACCGAGTGAGTTTATAACTCAGTAAGTCATAAGCTATGCACTACCATCCATCAATGACATTATCACAAGAGAAAACAAAATGGAACGAGGCTAATTACTCCATCCATTCCGAACCATACCATAGTTCCTCCAACCTATCAATTCAATTTCATATCAATTCATGCATTCACATTCCATATACTCATCAATAGGACATTGAAGCATTTTCATAAATCAATTTATTTTCGTTACAATCAAACGACTAAACGGCCTTTCACCCATCCTACGATAAATTTTATGTACGTGACTTCAAGTATATTTGTCACATAGGTTCAAACTTACCGAGCTCAACACCAAGTATAAGCATAGCACCTATTAGCCATGTACTCAAGACACTTACCCGATCCGCTGTCCGCGATCGACTCAATAGTGTCGCACACATAGTGTCCATAATGATTAACGAATGTATATCGAGTCCGCACACTCAGTGCTATATAATCAACTCGCACACTTAGTGCTACATAATCAAATCGCACACTTAGTGCTACATAGTCAAACTCGCACACTTAGTGCCGCATGGTAAATTTGCACACTTAGTGCATCATATTCATTTCGCACACTTAGTGCAACATAGTCAAATCGCACACTTAGTGCTGTACAATTTCATCCCGCGCACTTAGCGCCAATCTCATGGTCATAAATGGTTATCCCGCACGTTTAGTGCCGAGATCAACAACTCAGTACATCTTACCTCTTTTCTTTCATTCAACAATTTCATCATCACATACGTACATGCACATATATATATATATATATATGTATATTTATTCATTCCATTCAGCATCAATACATAAACATTATGACCATTGAAATAATACCAACTACATGCTTAATGACTTACCTCGTGTTGGGTAAGACGGTTCCAACTCGGCTACTCGATAACCTTTTCTTTGCCTTTGCTCGATTCACCTCCTTTAACTCCTTGAGCCAAATCAATAATTTAAAATAGTCATTAATCGACTATTCAAGTATTACTTTCAGAATAATATATATATTGATTTGACTTTCACACACATAGATTATAGTAAGCTTTATAATAGTCAATAAATAACTTATTGGCAAATTTTCATTAATGTTTACAACAAAATCACATATTCACTACGAGCTGTTTTCCTGAGCAGTAGTCGCTAAATTGTTTATAACTGGAGCTACAAAACTCCAAATCACTAGCCGTTAATTTTCCCTGAATATAGACTCGTATATCTTCCATCCATAAAATTTTCAGAATTTTTGGCTTGGCCAATCAATACCAGATTTTTCTTAAAGTTTCCCCTGTTTCACTGTTTGACTATTCTGACCACTCTTCACTACGAATCAAATTTCTCATTTTACAGAATTCAAAATGTGTTGTATTTGATCTCATTTGAAACTAGACTCATTAAGGAGTCTAAGCATATAAATTTTATCTTATAATCATTTTTGTAAAATTTATAATGATTTTCTAAAAACAGAATAGGGAATCTAGTAGTCATTTTGACTCAGCCCCACAATACTTCAAATATCTCAAGATCGGTAACTCTTTTGTTTTCATAGTTTCTTTTGTAAGAAAATAGACTCTTCAAGCTTTAATGGCATAATTCACTCAGCTTCTAATTCAACTCCTACAAATTATGGCGATTTTCCAAAATCACCTTACTGCTGCTGTCCCCAAACAGATTATTACCGAATCAAATACTAACATTAGCATTTCACCTTAATAGCTAGCTTGCCAAGCCTTAATTTAACATATTTTCATTCAATTTAGTCTAATAACGCATAAATGGGTAAATTACATTTTTACCCCTAATATTTCGCACTTTCACAATTTAGTCTTTATTCCACAAAACACAAAATACACAAAGTTTGGTCACACTCCTTAAGGGCCGAATCTTCCTAGTGCCCATATAAGTCCATACATCTCATTTATTTCACCTTTGAGTCCTTCAAAAATTTGTTTTTGTAATTTAGCCCTAACTACTCAAAATCACCAAAAACTTCAACACAAAACATATTAATCTTTAACATATCTTTCACTTTTCATCAACAACTATCAAAAAGCTCAAGCACTCATCAATGGCAAAACACAAAATCATCATCAATCCACAAAATTGAACCATGGGTTTTTAGAACTCAAGTCAACTACTAAAACATGCATGCATCTCAAGAACAACATCAAACATACCTTAGTCTAGCAAACCACCAAAGCCGATTTTCTCAAGCTCTTCCCCTTCCTTTCTTTCCTCTATTCGGCCAAAGGTGTTCAAGAATGAACACACATTTTTTTTTTGTTTTCTTTCCTCAACTCACGGCAACAAGGGGGGGTATGGATGAGACCATTTTTTTTTTTTCATCACCCTTCCTTTTCATTGTTTAATTCCTTTCTTTAATTTATTTTAATTATCATGCTTAATATTTTATTTTCCTTACCATACATCACTAACACAACATGTTGGTGACATGTTTCCACCCATAGCATGGCCGGCCACTACATATTAGGGAGGGGGAATTTGACATGCAAGTCCCCTTTTTCTTCCACATGCACTAATAGGTCCTCATGCATTGACCTATCACATTTTAAAATTTTCTCATATAAGTCCTATTGACTAAATTCACATGCAATCGACTAAATCGAAGCTTGAAATTTTCACACATTCATGATTACATATTCTAGATAATAAACATCACATCAAACCTTTCGGTGACTCGGTTTAGCGGTCCCGAAACCACTTCCCGACTAGGGTCAATTTTGGGCTGTCACAACTCTCCCCCACTTAAGAAATTTTCGTCCCCGAAAATCTTACCGGTAAATAGGTTTGGATATCGTTCTTTCATCGAGCTCTCGGTTTCCCAAGTAGCTTCCTCGATCCCGTGTTCGAGCCATAACACCTTTACTTTCTGTTCGGCATCTTTAATCAAATCAACTCCGAAAATTTTACTTTCACCAAGCTCAGTCCAAAACAATGGTGTGCGGCATTTACGCCCGTACAAAGCCTCGTAAGGTGCCATCTTAATACTTGATTGAAAACTATTGTTGTAAGCGAATTCAATCAAAGGTAAATACCGTTCCCATGAACTACTAAACTCGAGGATGCAACATCTCAACATATCCTCAAGCATCTGAATTATCCGCTCGGATTGACCATCGGTTTGGGGGTGAAAAGCGGTGCTAAAATGCAGCTTGGTACCCAAAGCTTCTTGCAATTTCTCCCAAAATCGCGAGGTGAATCTCGGATCTCTATCCGACACGATAGAAATAGGTACTCCATGTAATCTCACAATCTGTGAAACATACAATTCGGCTAGTTTATCCAATGAAAAATCCGTACGCACGGGGATAAAGTGAGCCGACTTAGTCAGCCTATCAACAACAACCCAAATCGCATCCTTCTTACTTGCTGACAATGGCAGTCCGGACACAAAGTCCATTGTGACTCGATCCCATTTCCACTCGGGTATCATGATCGGCTAAAGTAACCCTGAAGGCACTTGATGTTCCGCTTTCACTTGTTGACATATTAAACATCTCGAAACAAAGTCGGAGATGTCTCGTTTCATACCATGCCACCAAAACCGACGTTTCAAGTCGTTGTACATTTTCGTGCTCCCCGGGTGAATTGACATTCGGCTACAATGGGCTTCGTTCAAAATCATCGGAATGAGTTCCGAATTCCTTGGAACACACAAACGGCTTCTAAACCTCAAACAACCATCATCATCAATCTGAAACTCCGATTCCTTGTTCGGAACACACTCAGCTCGTTTTGCAACCAATTCATCATCGACTTTCTGAGCTTCACGAATTTGATGAGTCAATAATGGTTTGGCTTTTAATTCAGCTACTAACACATTGTCAGGTAGAACAGACAAGTGTACATTCATCGCTCGCAAAGCAAACAGTGATTTCCGGCTTAAGGCGTCCGCAACCACATTAGCCTTTCCCGGGTGGTAATCAATGACAAGCTCGTAATCTTTCAACAACTCAAGCCAACGTCTTTGTCGCAGATTCAAGTCTTGTTGAGTCATCAAATATTGAGACTTTTGTGATCCGAAAACACATGGCACTTCTCACCAAACAAATAATGTCGCCATATTTTCAATGCAAACACAATGGCGGCTAGTTCGAGATCATGGGTCAGATAATTTCTCTCGTGTGGCTTCAATTGTCTCGACGCATAGGCCACAACTCGACCTTCTTGCATCAATACGCAACCCAACCCAAGTAGGGATGCATCACTATAAATGACAAACTCTTTACCCGATTCGGGTTGCACCAAAATTGGAGCTTTAGTCAAATGAGTTTTCAGTTGATCGAAGCTTTTCTGACATTTCTCCGTCCATTCGAACTTAACATCCTTTTGAAGTAACTTCGTCATTGGTGTGGCTATCATCGAGAAACCTTTGACAAATCGTCGGTAATAACCGGCGAGCCCTAGAAAGCTCCGGACTTCGGTAACATTTCTCGGAGGCTTCCAGTTAAGTATGGCTGAAATTTGCTCGGGTCAACTCGAATACCCGATGCGGACACCACATGACCCAAGAAGCTAACCTCTCTTAACCAGAACTCACACTTACTGAACTTAGCATATAACTGCTTATCCCGCAAAATTTGCAACACTTGCCTCAGATGCTCAGCATGTTCGGTCTCATCTCTTGAATAGACCAAGATGTCATCAATAAACACAACTACGAACCGATCCAAATACGGCCTGAAGATCCGATTCATCAAATCCATAAACACCGCAGGGGCATTAGTGAGCCCAAACGGCATCACTAAGAACTCGTAGTGACCATATCTCGTCCTGAAGGCAGTTTTGGGTATGTCCGATTCTCGAATTCGCAACTGATAATAGCCCGATCTCAGATCTATTTTGAGAACATTGAGGCTCCCTTCAGTTGGTCGAACAAATCATCAATACGCGGTAACGGATACTTATTCTTTATCGTCACTTTATTCAGTTGACGATAGTCAATGCACAACCTCATGGTTCCGTCCTTCTTTTTCACGAATAATACTGGTGCACCCCAAGGTGAGAAACTCGGTCGAGCGAAACCTCTATCCGTCAATTCTTGCAACTGAGCTTTCAACTCTTTTAACTCGGTTAGTGCCATACGATACGGAGCGATCGAAATTGGTTTAGTTCCAGGTACAAGCTCAATACCAAACTCTACCTCCCGAACAGGTGGCAAACCCGGTAACTCTTCAGGAAAAACATCCGGGTATTCACAAACCACCGGCACCGATTCGGGTTTCTTTTTTAACTCCTTGTCATCAAGTACATACGTGAGGTACGTTTCGCACCCTTTCCTTACATATTTCTGGGCCAACATTGCTGATATTACAGCTGGCAACCCCCTTAAGTCCGCAGACTCAACTCGGATTATTTCGTTATTTGCGCACCTCTAATCGATAGTCTTGCTTTTGCAATTCACAACCGCATCATGCGCGGTTAACCAATCCAAACCAAAAATAACATCAAACTCGTCGAACGGCAAAAGCATCAAATCGGCCAGAAACAGGATTCTCGGATTATTAGAGGGCATCTCTTACACACTTTATCAACAAGTACGCATTGACCCAAAGGGTTTGATACTCGAATTACGAGCTCAGTAGACTCAACAGGTAGAGTCTTACTGGTTGCTAAGGTTTTGCATACATATGAATGAGTAGAACCAGGGTCAATCAATGCAATCACATTAGTATCAAAGAGAGTGAAGGTACCAGTGATGACGTCGGGGAGGATGCCTCCTCTCGTGCGCGAATGGCATATGCTCTAGCAGGAGTACGGTTCTCGGCTCGATCGGCCGTATCAGAGGCCCCCCTCTGACTACCACCCCTGCCTCCTAAAATTCTCGGTGGTCTACCTCTAGATGTCACTCCACTAGGTCTTGCACCTTGAATCTTATTCTTCTCATCCAGCTCATTGCAATCTCTAATGAAGTGGTCCTTCGAACCACATCCGTAACAGACCCTGCTAGTAGACTTGCCCCAACATTCACCTAGGTGTCGTCTTCCACATTGGGGACATTCAGGTTTCTCGTGACGATTATTGCCCACACTAGCTACCGAAGTAGCTCGGGAGCCCATCGATGGTCTTGCCCTGATGGAAATTCCCGCAGTCGCCCTCGACTTCTTAATGTCCTCCCTGAACTTCTTTACAGCTGAGAACGGAGCTTTACCCGTCGATCTCTTACGATAATCTCTAGCTTCAAATTCAGCCTTCCTCTTCTCCTTTCCAAGTTCTTCCGCCTTGCAGGCTCGTTCGACTAGTGTTACGAATTCTTTTATTTCCAAAATACCCATTAGTAGCTTTAAATCTTCATTCAATCCTTCCTCGAATCTTTTGCACATAGCAACCTCGTCAGCTACACACTCCCGGGCATACCTACTGAGTCTTACGAATTCATGTTCGTATTCAGATACAGTCATACGGCCTTGCTTGAGTTCCAAGAACTCCTTACGCTTCTGATCAATGAACCGTTGGCTAATAAATTTCTTCCGGAATTCCATTTGAAAGAAGTCCCAAGTTACTCGCTCGTTCGGGACTATGGAAATCAAGGTCCTCCACCAATAGTAGGCTGAGTCTCGCAACAAAGATACAGCACATTTTAGACATTCGTCGGGTGTGCATGACAATTCATCGAACACCCGAATGGTGTTATCTAGCCAGAACTCGGCCCTTTCGGCATCATCAGTTACTATGGCCTTGAACTCCTCGGCCCCACGCTTCCTAATCAAGTCTACAGGTGGCTTACTCAGCCTCACAGGATCAACGACTGATGGCATTACAGGCTCTTGGGTGGATTATTCAAATTCGGGAATTGTTGGACAGCCGGGTTGGTTCGGGCATATTGCGCGACCCACTCATTCATCATGGTAAAGAAGGCTTGTTTAGCCCCCTCACCTTGATTATTCGCAGATGACTGAGGTTCAACAGGCGGCGCCCCTTGTGCAGGAGCAGCCGCTACGCTCTCAACGTCATCCGCTAGGGTTCTTTCTTCACCGGGGTCCATTTACTAATCAAAACAAAACATTTCAACCGTCGGAAGTCATCACACATTTAAACATTAACATTCGGCATGTATAGCTAGACTCATACGCGCTATGGTAGTCCTAGAACCGACTAAACCATAGCTCTGATACCAATAAAATGTAACACCCCGAACCCGAAACCGACACCGGAGTCGAACACGAGGTGTTAACTGACTTTAACCCCTTATAAAATTTATTTTCCAGACACTGCCCAATCTGTGTACTAGTCGTTTTAAAAATCATATCTTGAGTTTCGTAACTCGAAAATCAGTTTCGTAATTTTTCCCAGAAACTAGACTCATGTGCCCATCTATGTATTTTTTTCTAGAATTTTTGGTTGGGCCAATTAGTACAGTTTATTAGTCAAAATCTCCCAAGTTGCAGGGGTCGACTACACTGACCTTTGCCCATTACGACTTGAATATCTCCCTGCACGGGGCTTCAATACTGATGCCGTTTGTTTCTATGAAAACTAGACTCAGAGAGGAATCTGTACATATATGGTACGACCCCTAATTATCTCTGGTTAATTTGTAATGAATTTCCAAAGTCGGAGCAGGGAATCCAGAACCGTTCTGGCCCTGTCCCACAAAAATATGATTATCTCTTAATATACTGCCCATATGATCTTTTCGTTACTTCCTCATGAAAACAGACTCATCGAGCTTCGCTTACATAATTTATTCATCAATTAATTCCACTCCTACTATTTTTAGTGATTTTTCAATCTCATGACACTGCTGCTGCCAGCATCTTTACGTAACTGTTTTTTTTTTTCTATTGTGTTTTCATTTGTTTTCAGTTCCCACTTCTTTACTGCATTCTTCTGCACTAGATCAACTGCATCGATGATTCAGACGGCCGC